>NC_064548.1:1500000-1617500 GCF_023856365.1 Brienomyrus brachyistius
GTCTTACCCTACGTGCCACGCTCGCATAGTTTTCCTCCTTTGGTAAAGAAGGCAACAGACATGTCCGGCACGCCCGAAATGAAAGATTCTACGGCACGGTCAAAGATTCAGGAGGAGGAGGATGGTGTACGGCCTCCGGGGGCTCCCAGGAAGATTCGTACGGCACGTAGACGGGTACCTATGATGCGAGCGTTGGGATACCTGAGGGCTACCTGGGAGATACACAACGGGGATAAACTGATCTGGCTCTTTGACTACGATGAGGAGGAACTGCACATGTTTCAGGTCACCGGAGACGGCCCAGACCCCGTGAAAGACGACTCACATCTGCTGAGTTTCTCTGAAGATGAATGGGAAAACTTGAAGTCTATCGGCATCCCAATGATGAAAGCGACCACCAACCCTGACAATCGGGGGAACATCTACAATATGGCCATGCAGTTTAAAAATCCTGACGAAGGACCTTTATAAAGTGGGACGTGACCGAGGAGCTGGGGGACAGAATGCTGAATATATGTCAGCGGCCTAAATGCGACTGTTTTGGGCTGAGAATACCGTTTGTGATTTGGATGCGGATGTTTGAAGAAAAGGGGGATTTCTTCCACACGCTCTTCAAGGATAGTCGGGGGGCGTAAGGAGATGCAAGCGTTGAAAAAACTTGTAATGTACAGATGTAGCCGCTTGAATTTTCCCCAGTTTCCATGATGGGACCATTCTGGGTGGGACCTTGACTGTAATGAGATCCCCCACTATGATGTAATGAACAAGTGGGCCGGCATGATCCGCCCCTTACCTCTCTGTGTGTAAAGTACTTGCAATGATTTATCCATCCACCAGGGGGAGCAGTGATTATGAAGGCTGAAGTGACTTACCTGAAATCAGGTAGAACACCTGATTTCAGGTATCTTAACTTCACTACAAAAAAATGAAAATCTAAGCAAGTATAATTTTCTCATATTTAGATAAAATTCCAATTTCATTAATAAACGGACTACACTGCAATAAATGGCCTGTGAAATTTAAGAAATTGTTTCTGTTGTGAGGCAAAGATGGCCTAAAACTAGCAAAATGTGTTTTTAGTCAGTTTATTGATGAAATTAGAATTTTGTATTTTATTTCAACTTTTGGAAATGAGGTGGACCCACGATGTGTGTAGTATAATAATTACAGACCTAAACTAAGTAATAAGAGTGATATTGTCAAGCAATGAGGGACAGTGTGGTATATGAAAATTAAACAGATTTTAAGCTTGTTTGGCACATGATGAAATACTTCATCTGCAAGGAGCAGCGTGTCCAAGCAAGAGTTATGTTGGGAGAGGAGAGTGACCCAAGATGTGTGTAACAGACTAATTACAGGCCTAAACAAAGTAATACGGTTGATTGTGGAGAATAAAGGTGGACAGAGTGGAAAATGAAAAATAAAAAAACATATGGTTCTGTACTGTGCTTGAATAAAACAGACACATTCCTTAGTGTGTTCTGTCTGGCTAACAGTCTGAAAGGCTGCTGATGGCTGCATATTCACGGGGTGGGGATGGGGGGCAGTCACAATGACGTGTGAATGTGTCATTAACTTCTCTGCTTGGCCACAATGAAAAGAGATATGTTTGCAGGGGATCAAGGTGAGGTTGCTTTCTTAACCTAAGAACACTGAACTGGTCAAGCAGGGTGGTGGTAGTATCATGCTGTTTTGCTGACAGCACTTTACATCACTACATTGCACAAAGCGGATGGAATAATAAAATAGCACTGGATAGATAGATTGGGAATTTTTTGTCATAGTACCAGACTCAAAAAGAGGAACATAAAGGAAACATAGAATAATAAGCATTTACTGTAACGCTTTGGAGTCTGAGGCCTCTCACCCACTTTCAAAGTAGTCTGACATGCCATAACATTTTACAGTTTTTCTGAATTGCTAAAACATTTCCTAAAATCTCCTCTCCTTTAATCAATCCACTAAGCACAAACCCTAAAATTCTAGCTAAACTCACAAAGAAATGAAAACACTACCACTCAAAATAGTTGTTGGCATGCAAAGTAGAAACTGTAAGACTATAATAAAAAAAAGTATGGTCGTCTACCAAAAATATTTGTATACTGTACATGTCACAATCAGGGTTGATGCTTGCGGCGATCGTGCGTGCAGGCGGTCAAGGAGCAGGCAGACAGGCAAATACGGGAAATACTGGGGATTTATTAGTTAAACAGGGAGCGGGAAACATGGGACCACAGCTAACTACAATGACGGACAAGGGGAACAGGTCAGACCAGGACTTAAATACACAAAGACTAATCAAAGGAAGCGGACACAGCAGGAGACGATCAGGGAAGCACACGTGGGTAATCAGGGGGCGTGGCACACACGAGGAGCGGATGAGCCGGGCATGACAGAACCCCCCTCCAAAGGCGCGCTACTCTGGGCGCGCCTAGGAGGAGGCGACGGACGGGACGAGGGGAACGGGACCTGGAAAAGAACAAAATCAACGAAGGACGGGAAACAGGACAGAAGCAAAAAACACAGCCAGCAACAGGACATAAGACAGGACTCGGCAAAGGACAGGGAAGGCAGAAAGACAGACAAGAAAGGGAGAAACAGAGGGAAGAGGCAGCACAGAAGGAGCAGGAGCGAACGGAGGGAACAACGGGGGACAAGGAGCAGAGAAGGGCAGAACAGAAGGAGGAGGAGCAAACCAAGGAGGGACTAGGGCAGGAGAGCAGGGAGAGAAGGAGGGGGAATACAGGGGAGCCCGAGGGAACCCCAGCGGGAGACGGGAGGCAGCCGGAGGGGCCGCAGGCGGCCGGGAGGCCAGAGCAGGAGGGGACCTCGGAGGGGCAGAGGAGGCAGGGCGAGGGACCAACGGAGGGGCCAAGGAGGGAGCAGGAGGGAGCACCAGGGAAGGGGACGAGGGAGCTAGAGGGGACCCTGGCGAGGGCAAGGAGAGGGGGGGAGCCGCAGCAGGCGGCGACGTCCTCCGACGAGCAGGAGCGGGTGGACCCGCAGGCGACAGAGGAGCCGCTGTCGGGGAGCCCGTAGGCACCAACCAAGCCCTAGCGCAGGCGCCAACCGAGCCCTAGCGCAGGCGAGGGAGGGCGAGCCATGGGGCAGGGCAGGCGGGACCCCTGCCCTGCGTCTGTGTCCCCGCCCCTTACGGGACACAGACATTATGACCCTTGGTCGGGGTCGAGTTCGCCGGGGTGAGGGCAGAGGAGTCACTGGGGTGAAAGTTAGAATGGCAGGCAGCGGAAGGGGCGCCTACTATACTATGACCCCAGCCACCCGGGATCATACGGGGGGATGCCTCCAGACTGCAGAGAGCGGTGGAGGACGATACGGTGAAAAAAAAGTGGGTTTCAGAGACTGGCTGTCTATGCAAAACGGTTATACTTTACATAAATCGGTTAAAAAGAATTTCCCCAGGAACTGAGTGCTTGTACCGACAACCATGTGTCAGTGGCAGGCCGATTTATGCGACATTCAAGGGTTGGCGACGTACAACGATTGGTTAAAGTATCTGCTTACAGCTATTGATGTTTTTTCCAAAAAGGCCTACGCACGTGCGTTAAGAGACAAGACTGGGGTGGCAGTGGGTGTGTGTTTGTATGTATGTATGTATGTGTGCACGTGCGTGCACATTCATTCGTTCGTCTGTCCGTCTGCTCGTCAGTGTTAGTTGTGAAATGTGTGCTTGGTTTTTTAGTCCTACTCTCTGTTTAGCCCAGTTCCTTAGTTGTGTTACTTAATGATTTCTTTAGTTCATTCTTATTTCTCCCAGCTTGTTTCGGACCCCTCGCGGTCCTTTTGTTTAGTATTTTACCCCAGGGTGCTCTGTTTTTCTTTAATAAACCCCATTTTCGTCTTGGAGCTGCTAGTGGATCATCACCTTTTTCCTGCCTGTGCCATAAAGATTAGCCTTTTCAGAAAGTATAGGCAGTGCTGTGCTTTGCCTACTACCACTTAGATGTTTTTTGTTGCAAGCACAGGTCACAGACCTGTCTTCAAATTTTATATTGCAAGTTTAGTGACAAACACCGAAAATAATTGCCTGATTACAAGCACCGACCCCCTCTAGCCTTTAAGACAAGGGGGCAAATAAATAATCCAAGTGTGCAGAAAATCAATAAAATGTAAATTAGACACAGACTAGTTCAACTCAAGAAAGAAAATATTATTAAGCTAAGAGAAGTAGAGTTTTTAAGTTTACCATTCATATGGTACTGGAGACTCACTCAGATCATAGAATCATATTATGCTGATTGGATTAGGCATTGCCCCTGGTTTATCAAAAATTGAAGAAAATTGAAGAAAACAGTGACAGGCGCTCAAAGCCCCACTAGGCTGGCCGGAATGATTGATGGAGTGGGCAGACCTGTTAGCACTCAGACTGTGACAATTGATCACAAACTGGATAACATCATGGAGAAGCTCACGGCTTTGCAAATATTATTGGATGGCGGAGACCAGCGTGGACATTAGGGGAGCTGGAAATTACAGCTTATCCTATCAGGTTTTGGCTCCCCCCAATCAGCACTGGCCTCGGCCAAGGCCGCTGCTGAACTAACAACTCCCCCAGAAGAACAAGGCAGCGAGACTCTCTTGCATTCCTCTCCCCCAATCCCACACCTTCGCCGCTTCATTCCCCCAGCGTGATCAGGCTGATCTGTTGACCAGCACCCCCCATGGCTGCAGGACCGGATGGCTGTCTGTCTCTGTTGGACTACCTCCACCACCCCTTTTCCCTCACCTGTTGCAAGTTGTGTCATTTTATGTTGTAAGGCATAGTGACCATGTGCTTATGTTGCTGAGGTGTTTTTTTCGGTTCCTACAATGTACTCCCCACTGGAGTACAGTCTGGGGGCTGTTTTTTTATTCTCCTCCTCTCTCCTCATGTTATTCTCTTTCTTATCTTCTCTCTGTTTGCCCCCTGTGTCCCGACCTGTCTCCCCCTACTGTGATGTTTGTGTATATGTATGGTTGGGTTGATGGCCAGTTTTTTCGCTGGTACTTGTGACTAGTGACATGGTGTATTGCAACAGCAATAAAGGGTTCTCATCATATCATATCATACAGATTAGCATTAAAGACATAATTTTGTGTGACCGGAGGCAGAGTAACCAAGGCGAGGATCCAGAAATGCGCACAGCCAGATAGTTTATTGTGATCGCAGAAAGCGATACAATAAAAGGGAAATCCGTAAAGGATGGTCGTGAGCCGTTAGCTGGGGTCGAAAGCCAGAAGGATGGTCGTAAGCCGTGAGCGGAGGTCGAAAGCCGGAAGGTCAGTCCTACACGGGCACACAGGACACGACCACACAGGGGAAGGGAAACAGGAGAAGCCGGGATCAGCAGGTAAGCGGGGTCAGGTACGGGAGTGAGTCTGGGGAAAGGAAGAAGACAAGGTAAGGCAAGCACAATAGGAATACAGAACAGGGAAGGAACAGCGGTACAAGTAATTGCTTGGCAAGGCTCATAGTAATGGCACAATACTTCGCATTGAGCTGCAGGTGTTCCTGGTTTATCTAGAGCCTCTCATTACTGAGACATTTGGAACACCTGGGAAACCCTGCCTACTCGGGCGGTGCTGAGAAGGAGTGGGCGGCGGGTTCCGCCTGAGAGGGCGTGACATTTAGTAATTTAAGCTTCCAAAATGAGTAAAAGAGGGGCAGGGTGAGTGCTCATTTGTACTACTCCCTGTATACTTTCTCATAATGCTACACCATGGGGTTCCCACAACAGGCCTTGAGGAAACCTCTGTCCGAGACAGGTTATTTGTCACGCAGGTGGACCACAGTCATAAATGATGAGATATTTACCTATTTCATTAAATGATTTAAAAAATAATACTTGAATATTCTAATGTAACGGTAATTCACTATGTACCGGCAAGAAACCTTCAGCATACAACACAATGTTTTAAGCAGCAGACATGCTTTAATCACAGGACATGTTCACCATGTCACATTAGCCAAACAGTCTTGTCCTGACAAACTGCAACTACTGTACAAGAGACGTTTCCAAGGAATGGTCATATATAACATGCCTTCAGAAATTCATGACACACTGTCTGATATTACAATACAGTTCATAAAAATGCCCGGGGTGAACCTAAAACAAAAGGAAGATGACTTCACGATTCTAATACACATATCACTTAATTTCAGAGTACCGCAATTCAAAGAACTTCTACTACAAGAATCTCACACCAACATGCCAGGTAAAATCAGGCTCAGACTTTTTTAAAAATAATTATAATATATTTTATAAATTATTATATATATATATATATATATATATATATATATATATATATATATATATATATATATATATATATATATACATATCATATAATATATAAAATTTATAATATAATGAATAAAATATATACAATAAAATAAAATTAGATATAAAAGTAGCATGTCACAAGTCTGTATAATATGTATGTCATCAATGCCTTAATCCTCATGAATGTTTTGCATATAAGTGAGATCTGCAGTCAAAGGGTCAATCAAGCCCTCTATTGGCATGCAGGCATTTATTTGTACTCCTTTTTTTCATGATACTTCAATGCTCTTTCCGCACTTAAGAATTAGGCTTTGCTGAAAGTAGCTTTTAGCATCTTAATACAAAGCTCTTAGGTCTGACTTTAACTCTTAAGTCAAAGTGTAAGACTATTCATAAGAGTATTTATGAAAAGTTTTATGCATACTGCCCCTGGTCAATCATTTCTACAGATTTTAACTCTTTTATCATAACTGGTCATTTTGAAATATTTATAAACGGTCCTAATGACAGCACTTCTAAAGAACTTATTGCTATATTTGACATGTTTGACCTGTTACAGCTTGTAACTGCTCTTACTCATATCTGAGATCATAAGATCCAGATTAGATCCAGATTATTTTGAGATGTTTCCTGCAAGTTCCAAACTGTTTGGTAGCGAGCAAACTTTCAAACTATGGATTATGCCAAAATAATAATCAGAATAAAGTAATCAAAAACCAAACTCCACAAGTTAAATAATCTACAAATAAGTCTCCAAACTCCAATGGATTAATCGCCTTCACGGGGCACTGATTACCTTCGACAACCATTTCAAAATGCAAGTCTTCTGCAGCTATGTTTTGTAGCTCCTGTTGCATATACAGCGTACACTGATAAAATCATATGCCAGAAGTGTTTAGTGACAGAGTTGGAGGACAGTATTTGTGTATTGGAGAAGTCCATTTGTACCTGAGTGGAGATTAAGCATATTTTAGATACTGAAGATGTCCAGGATGAAATTTGCCAGCACCTAAGGTAACCTTTGGTCTTAACGGCAATGTGGCTTGCATGAGTTTATAAAAACAATGAAGAAAATTAATGTATCCTCAAAAGAGTGTCCTGCGACTGGGAGTACCCAATGAATATGATTAATGATGATCAATTGATTTTACATGACCAACAGTCAATTTATGATTATTTATATGGCCCTTGGCATTTATAATTCATTATTATATCTGGCTGGTAGATTGATCTTTTGGTTTCACATAATAAAAAAATGATGTAACATTATCCCACTAAGTGCTGGCAAGTTTCACCCTGGGCATCATCTGTCAAAAGCACAGATGCACAGGAGAAGGCACCAACAGGGCTCTTCACAATGACCCAGGACTGGTACCTGATGGTGGATCTAGGGAAACAGCTCCAGTTTCCTGAGTCCATAACAACAGACACCACTCAGTCCAGACACAATCCTACTTTCGCAAAGAATTAAACAGGTAGCCATAGTGGAGCCCACAGGTCCTTGAGAGGACAGAATGGAGGAGGCCACAGAGAGGATGCAAGCTTGGTATGCTGGCCTAGTAGAAGAGTGCCGTAGAGAAGGATGAAAGGCATGATGCCTGCCCATTGGAGTGGGCTGCAGAGGATTTCCTGGGTGGTCCCTATGCAAGGCATTCCAACTCATAGCCATTACTGGTGTCTAAAACAGGCAGACCATTAGGAACAGCACCGAGGCAGCTGAGAAAGCCTTGATATGGCTATGGCTGAGGAATAATGAGCTGTGGAGGAGTGTTACTTAGACACAAGCTGGAGTCTGATGAGCCCCAGCTAGGTCTCCCAGGGTGTCTGATGTTACAAGACCTGAAACACCCAATAACTCTGGGGAACATAACTGATGATGTACTTTAGTGCACCAAAGGATGTATTTTTGACTCATGATGTCACGCCCTGCTCGTCCAATCCTCCTGTGTGCCATGCCCCCTCATTAATCTTGTGTGAAATTCCCCGCTTCCTGCTCCTGCTTGGTCACGACACATGATGTATGATGAACATCGAACCCACTTTCAACTTTACTTTGGTAATACACAGTGGGTTTAAGAGTTCATTGTAAAAGTAGACTATCATAATTTTGGAAATAAATAAGAACATTTCCCTAGTATATGCTAGATGCATTGTTAATATTCCACCTGCATTTTAACCAAATTTTCTATACTGTGGTCCATTTGCCTTTTTATACTGTGGTCCTATTGCACACATTTACTTGTCTATTCATTCTCATATTGCACTTTTGTCTTGCACTCTCTTGTCCTATATTGCACTGCTTTTGTCCTGCATTGTCTTGTACAGTATTGCAGTGCTGTTTGTCCTGCAATGTCTTGTCCAGTATTGCAGTGCTGTTTGTCCTGCACTGTCTTGTCCAGTAATGCAGTGCTGTTTGTCCTGCACTGTCTTGTCCAGTATTGCAGTGCTGTTTGTCCTACACCTCAATGCCCTAGATGTGTTATGTCGCGTGTTTACTTTTTTTCTATTTTGTTTTTCTGTTTAATTCTTTTATTGCTATTTCAGTTTTTATTATGCCAGAGTTTACAACATTTCATTTTACTGTTGGTTATATAGTCTGACTGTATATAGGTTGGATGTGACAAATTAAAATCTTTCATAGACAGTCTGAAATCACAGAATTAAAAAAAGAATGTGAGGAGTTTGATGAGAAGACAGATACATGCTTAGCATTCCATTTTTTCCTACCCTGAACATTATTGGTATACTAATTTGGTCCTTGCTGGCAGGTAAAGTGTTGCAATGTAATACTTGAATGGAAGCAAGTTATGCCCAGACACGCCTGGGCAGATATTTTCTGAGGAGGCACAAATCCAAAACTCACCATGTCAGCAGCTCAATACATTACTTCCCTGTATGTCTTAATCCCTTAAAAAGTTTCCTTAATTAAGGAAAATTTGTAAGGGATTTACTGCATTGAAAGATATTTTTGGCAGTTTCCATGGAAACTGTTTGTTTGCTTGCCCTCATGCCTGCTCATGATACCTGGAATTGCCTCCATTGTTCGTTTTGTTGACAGAAATATTAACAAGAATATATCCTGACTAAGGTTTTTGCATGACTACAATTAAAATAAAAACGTGATGTGAATATGCATATTAAGCATATTAAGCATAAAATGGAACAGTTTATTTTTATTTTAATGATGCGAGAGTCAGCTTTTGCCCAACTCTGTGCTAGGGGTAACTCAACTTTACGTTGTGCTTAGAAGCATAGTTTAAATTGAGGTGTGGAGTGCCCTAGCATGTAGAAAACAATTCTTTTGTAAAACACACTTTTATCAATTATTTACTTGTAGTTCTACTTGGTTTATATTATATCCTCACAAATTAACAGTGGTCAAAAATATGCAAAATATTTAGAACACAGCTGTTTAATGTACTAAAAGCCCATTTTACTGCCTTATTTTGTGTACATAGGAAACATGCATATTTTACTAAAAAGATAACAGTGTAATTCTCTATTCCTATAAAGCAAACCAGAAACTGGTCACTGGGGTGAAAATGATTTATAAAGCATGGAGTGCAACGCTGTCCTATGAAATAAATATTTGTTTTTCTCTTCATGAATTGTTTACATATTTTTGGCTGGGTCTGAGAGGAAGAGGACAACCGTGGCCCCTTTATGGCTGTGGATCTAGATGCATCAGTAAAGTGATGCCATGATATTTGACTTTTTATCGAATGCCCTCTTTAAGTCCATCCATCCATTTTCCAAATCGCTTATCCTACTGGGTCGCGGGGGGTCTGGAGCCTATCCCGGAAGCAAAGGGCACAAGGCAGGGAACAACCCAGAATGGGGGACCAGCCCATCGCAGCGCACATTTAGCAACTCCAGTTAGCCTCAGCATGTTTTTGGACTGTGGGGGGCGGGGGGGGGGAAACCGGAGAACCCGGAGGAAACCCCACGATGACATGGGGAGAACATGCAAACTCCACACACATGTAACCCAGGCGGAGACTCGAACCACTGCACCCCCATGCCACCCCTCCTCTTTAAGTTGTATAATGTATATAAGGTGCAAAATGCTTGTAGCACACATTTTTGGGTTTCCCCTCATTTAGTACACCTGATTCAACTCCTTGTGCTAATTACCACATAGCTCTTGAGCTGAATCATTTATGGTGGAACAGGGAAAGAACTAAGCTACACACCCGCCCCCCCAACCCCCCTTTAAATTTGTCTGTGTAATTCTGTGTACCTGAAAATATAAGTATGTTTTCTGAGACTGAGAAATCTCCAACATGGGCATGTTTTAATTATCCTGTTTTTCAGGTTCTGCTGAGTCAGAAATGGGTTGAAAGGACTTGCAATGTCCTGGAATTCGAATGAATTTGTGTCCCTAAAGTGTCTATTGTGTATGTGCTCTGTGATGCACTGGCATCCCTTCCAGTGTATCTCCTGCCTCATGAACTGGGAGCCACTTATCCCAAGGGGGCCACTTGAGCAACTGCGGAACAAGCCCAAAGGTCTTTTAACTGTATACAATCCTTAACTACATACAGAACATCATGTTCAGTATTTACTGAGTGCTTCAGCTGAGTGAGATGATGGATTTGCTAGGGAACAGTCTGAGAATGGACTGGACATAGACATCAGAAAGCCTGGTTCTATATTTTGATTCACTGAAATTCATAGTTGAGATCACTTGTGCCCTTGAGAGGTGAAGTGGGCTATCCCACATTTTTGATCCCTACCCCCTTTTTATTGAATATTTTCAATTGGATAAGTTGTCATTATCTAAGTCATACCTCTGTGCTACCTATGATATTATATCAGGTGTAGGGTATAGGCACACTGATTTTGGAGCTTATTTTCTCAAAACTTTGTTTTTTGTGGGATAGCCCACTTTACCTCTCAAGGGTACATTTTTATGCAGCCAAATAGGCACATCACCCACTTGAATAATTTGGACAACAAATGTTGCCCAATCATCTGTGGTTTTCTTGTGCATCTCAAAACTTTGTTTTGAGGTCAGTGCTACACTGCAAAATTCCATCTGAAATGTGCTGGGAGCTCTGTCAGTATGAAATAAGAAAATGTATTTTTCATACTATTAGATGTCTTAAGAATACTTTCACACTGTGAAAAGTTACAGTAACAAGTTTTGGTCCTGCAGTTTCAGCCACCCAGCTGATTACAAATGTCATCTAATAATGCAATAAAAGGTATCTCTTAATCAGTGTATAGGTCTATTATTTACTATGGACTCAATTAGGTGTAACCAGAGCCATGTAGAGACAGAGATTCGCGTCATTGCGGAAGTTCAGAATGCTTGATCATCACATGGCCTTCAAATAGTTCCAGGAAGTGCTTGATGGGCCATTTGAATGCATTAAAAACAGAGAGATAGAAGAGTTAGAACCGTGATTCTTGGTAACTAATAAATGTATTGATTTACAGTATTTATGTAGCACACCGACACGTGTTACATAAATATGTTTATTAAAAAGTAAAATTATTAATGGCTTCAGTTACCTGCCATATTTTAGGCCCATATACCTTGGTTAAAAGGCTGCTTTTGTTCTTTTGCTTTGAATTCTCTTTTTTAATAATTATAGGTATGTTCTTAAACTTGTGTGTTACTCAAGAGCAATTGTATCCTAATGCTTATTGATATATTTAGAAGGAGGGGAAGGGAAGAAACATTTCAAAATTCAGATCACATTAAATGTTCTAACATTTGTTTAATTCATGGTGGTTTAAGTAATCCCATGCTAACTGAGGAGCTAAACAATCATATCTCTAATCTCAAATTAATCTCAAACTAATCTCATTCAAGCAGTTTGTTTGTACCCTTTCCTCCATATTGCCCTTGCATATAGTCTCCACCAGCTTACTCTCACCTACAGAGAGCAAGTTGGGGGAGAAGTAAAGAGAATTTCCCAACGGGAATCAGTGAAATTTAAATTATCACTGAGAAAAAGGACTACAAATGTATGGTTCTCAGTGACACGGAGATGAGATAAAAACGGTTGTCTCATGTCAGTAGGAGAAATCTCACTGTAACTTGTGGAAATTTGAATGGATAATCGAACAATTTCTTAATAGCAGTGACGCACGTCACCCTCTTTTATTAACCCGCAACAACAGAACTATTACGATCAGTCGGAGAATCAGGATACGGGAGACCAAAATCCAACACAAAGGGGTTTATTCGGGCAATAGCAAGCAGACAAGGGAGCACACGGTCGACAGCGTCAATGAAAGACCTGGGGAAACAGACTTGAACGCTGACTTAAATACAGGATATGACATCAGAATAAACGCAAGACGTACGTTTGGACTTCACACAAGGGTAACAAGGTGGGCATGGCACACACGAGGACTGGACGCGCAGGTCATGACAAGAACATATAAAAAAATAAAAAACAGATTTATTTTTCCAGAACAATCCCATCATGTGAAGATGAGCACCAATTCCAATAGGTCAATCGCAAACTGGGTTAAGAGATAGATAGCCAATTACATAATGGTACAATCAAAGTCTTAAAGACTCAGATCAGAACAATGAAATAACGGAAGAAACCATCAAAGGCCTTATCACCATAGACAAGACCGTACTTTCTGGTAAGCTGAAACTATGATGTCTGCAGTTTGGACTTCTCCCCAGCCTAATGTGGCTCCTAATGGTATACAAGGTCTCAATCACCAAAGTTGAGAAACTGGAGAGCTCATATATCAGCTCATATATCAAGAAATGGCTTGGCCTTCCACAGTGCCTCAGCACTATCGGCTTGTATGGACATAGTGCTCTGGAACTGCCAGTCTCCAGCATCACTGAAGAATATAAGTATACTAAAGTGAGACTGGACATAACTCTGCCTGAGTCTAATGATGCAGCAATACGAGCAGCCGCACCCAGACTAGCACCTGGGAGGAAATGGACTCCATCAGAGGCTGTGGAGCGAGCAAAATCTGGTCTTAGGCATGGAGACATCGTAGGGCAAGTGCAACAGGGAAGAACAAGCCTTGGATTTGGAGCAAGTCGACTAACTTGGCACAAGGTTACACCCACCAAGAGAAGGAAACTGGTGGTGGAGGAAGTTCGGGGCCAAGAGAAGGCAGAAATAAGTGCAAAGGCAGTATCACAGGCCAAACAGGGACAGTGGACCAGGTGGGAAAACTTAGAACATCGTAAACTCACTTGGAGAGATCTTTGGGAAATGGAAGGAAGCAGACTCAGCTTTATCATCAGAGCCACCTATGATGTTCTTCCAACTTCAAAAAATCAAAAAAGAGGAGATGACCCTACATGTGCACTCTGCCAAACATCAGCAACATTGAGGCACATCATGACCGGCTGTAAGAGCAGCCTGTCCCAAGGCCGTTACACCTGGGGGCATAACCAGGTCCTGCGCCAGCTGGGTAACATCCTTGAAGAAAGGAGAAACACCACTAATGCCCTCCCACCTCTGATACATGGATTTTCAAACACCACCCATTTTGTGAGAACAGACGAATGTCCACCAAAAACATTGAGAAGAGCGAACACCTCCCTCCTTGACCCAGTCCGGGATTGGAAAATGCAGGTCGACCTTGACCACAAGCTCATCTTTCCAACAGAGATAGTGACAACTACCCTCAGGCCAGACATCATCATGTGGTCAACGTCTCAGAAACTTTTTCTTGGGAAGCTGCTGTTGAAGAGGCATATGAGCGGAAAAGTTTGAAGTACACTGAATTAGCTGCCCAGACAGAACAACGCAAATGGCGTAGTTCTGTCTATACCAGTAGAAGTTGGGTGCAGAGGGTTCGTTGCCAAAACCACAACCTGGCTCCTGAAGAGGACAGGCCCTTCGGCAAGCAGTGAGGTCACTCTCAGAGACTGAGGATCGAAGTAGCAACTGGCTGTGGATCAAGAGAAAGGACTCAAACTGGGCGATGAGATGACCGTTGAGGGGTAAAGACAAAGGGGAGCACACCTGGAACGCTAGGTGTTACTGCTGAGCCCTCCAGAGGTGTCATGGGGCTAAATCAGTGAAACACTGAAGATGGAGGGTGCCCACCGGATGACCCCAATGATGTTGTTTTCCCCTCTCCCATTCAGGATATAAAGCAAGAAGCTGTGCTGATTATTCAAGGGAATGTTCAATCAAGTCCTAGAAGCTCTATCAGATTAGATATTAAGTATTCATGAACAACATAACCACACATGCATAGACTTGGTAGTATGGTGAATTATACTCAATAAACTGAACCTTAAACTGTTATGTAAAGTCACTACAAACTATAGATTTCAAAAACACTGCATTTACACATTTTCAGAAAAATCACGCCATTGGGAAGTTTAATGTTTGGTTTATTAAAAATAAGAAAAATGGAAATACACATATTAATTTGATACTCAGGTGGTGATAAGATACAATTTGATTTATTAAGTGTCCTAAATTGTCTTCAAATGCATCACAAATGAGCTATTCTGCTGCAACTCTGTTGGGCTGTTAGTATTTGATGCTAACTTCTAAAAACAATTTAGAGGCTCCAAAATCCGCCATTACTGTAAAAAAATTAATAAAACGAATGGGTGATTGAAGTGAACAGAGTTGATGCGACTCTCTATTTACGGATCTGGGCATAACTTGATATAAGACTTGATATACCGCTATAACACTTTTACATTTTTTGGAAAGTTTCAGTTGCTTAGCTTTCACAAAGTTTTGTGCTTAGCGACAATTAAACGTCCATCCCACATAAACCTTAACAGTCTAATATCAACTCTCAAAAAACAGGGATGTCTGTACGACAGAAAGCAGTCTCTCTTTTTACAGATGAGTAGTTTTCTGTTATAATCTGTGTTTTGGGATTGATCAGATTTTTTACAGCCAGCCTTTAATCATCGCTATCGCCTGAGGCAGCTAAGAAGTTTTAAGATCTCTTCTGTGATCCTCAAAACCTTCTGCACAGTTGCTGCAGAGAGCATCCTGACCATGAGCATCACAGCGTGGTTTGGTAACTACTCCATCCAAGACGGCAAAGCCCTGCAGAGAGTGTTCAAAGCAGCAGTGCACTGTGCAGATCTGACCTACCCTTCCTGCAGGGCATCTACCGGGCGCTGCAGGACCAGGGCGATCAAAATCATTAAAGACCTCTCCCATGCTGAACTCAAGCTAATGGTTCTGCAGCCTCACGACAAGAACAGAAGGCTCAGGAGGAGCTTTTATCCTCAGGTCAGAAGACTCATCAATCAAGACATGCCTCACGCTCATTAGTATCCACACTGGACAGTGTACTACTACATTGTGTACTGTGCATTTCAATATTGTGTATTTCAGTTCAGATACATTCACTTACATTGTAATTTATCACTATTCCATACCATTATTATACTGTCATTGCTGTCCTATATATGGAATTCCATTTGCACATTTGACCTGCAATGCACAATGCCACTTTAAATCTTAAATTATTTGTTCATTTGTAGTACATATTGTTTATTTGTGTACATGCTGCTTATTTGTTATTCATGTATCTGATTTAAGCCATTATATATTTTTTGTTTTTAGTTATCTGTTTTTATTTAAACCAATTGACAGTCTTAGGAGAGATTCAGGATCGCATTTCATTACATGTTGTATGTGTATAACTACAGCATGCATGTGACAAATAAAACTTCTTGAATACATGTATCACCCCACTATAAGACTAGAGCAGATGCTAAACAGAATGGCATGACTGGAGGATATGAACAAAAACAAAAGATGTTTCCACATCAGCACAAGGGTAAACACAGGAAAACAAAACAGAGGTCAGGGAGAGATGGCAAAAGTCTGCCTTGTATCAGGAGTTAAGTATAGGGAACTGAACAATGTGCTCTCTTCTCCCTCTTCTCAAGCAGTTAGGTCTGCAGTGGGTTTTACTCTTTAACCATTCATGCATATCCAAAGAATATCCTATGGAGTGTTCTGCTCATATTGTGCCATATACTGCAGCCCATCAGAAAGTTTTTCTCCATTGTTCATATGCATTGTTGCCAACTGTACTCTTGTAAAACTGTACTTTTGCATATACACACAAGATGGTGCAGCTAGGTCCAGACTGGTTTTGTCTAGTTTTGTTTGTTTTTCTCGCACAGAACACTGTAGCTCTTGTCACTTAGATCACATGACACTCATAAATTTAGGATTATAGTCTACTCATCAATATCCTGCCATTTTAACAAGTGACTCAGAGGGAGAACCTCCAGAGTTACAAAGATTGCAGCAACAACAAAACAAGAACAAAGATGGGAATACAGATATCACAGAATCATGACTGGACAAAGTATTCAACCAGACCAACAACTTGGATTTGGCCCTCCTCCTGGACAGAGACTTTAACAAGGCTAATATAAAAAGGGTAATTCCAGACTTATACCAGCACACTGAATGTCCGACAAGAGGAGGAAGAACACTTGAACACTGCGATTAGATTTTCAAGCAGTGTCACAAACTGCTGTTCCCTCACTAAAGCAGGGACGGGCAGTGTTATCCATAAAGGGCTGGTGTGTATGCAGGTTTTTGGGGTAACTATTAGGTCAGCTGTTCAAACCCAGCTCTTAGCCAATGAGTCTTCTAATGTAATGTAATTAGGGAGTTGCAGCAAAAACCCGCATAGACAGCAGCTCTTTCTTAATAAGATTCCCCCCCCCACTAAAGCAATCTCCCTCCTACAGTACAGCCCACTAGAGGTTGTGTCAGACACCACATATTCCCTCACTCTAAGCAATTAATCTACTGGAGGTACATATAAGATGCATGTAGAGCAAGATTAATGCAACCATAAAAAAAATTACAAATAAAGGCATTAAACAAGATTAACAGAGAAAACAGGATTAACCACTGTCTAGAAATACCACATGAATGCCATATCCTAACGTGAGGTAGTCTCAGGAGCTGAATTTAATAAGTGCAACACATACTTTTAAATTATTAACATATTTACCTTTCACTTATTGACACATTATGTATTATTATTATTATTATCATTATTATTAAACATTTCTTGTTATTGTTGCAATTGTTATTACTGATTTTTAATGTTATTATTGTCACGATCTACGCGGAACAATGCAGCGATCGTGCGGGTAGGCAGGTATGAAACAGGCAGGCAAGCCGAAATCAGGGCAAAACTTGGGGTTTATTACAGCAGAGGCTTGGAACAGGCAACGACAGAAACACCATCACCAAACCACAATGACGTACGGGGAAACAGGTCAGACAAGGACTTAAGTAAGACAAGACGAAGCATGGAAATCGGACAATGCTGGAGACAATCAGGGAAGCACACGTGGGTAATCAGGGGGCGTGGCACACACGAGGAGCCGACGAGCTGGGTCATGACAATTATCATAACATATTACTTACTATGAATTTATTACTTATTAATATATTGATGTTAAATTGAGCTCAGTTATGTCTAGGAGAAATACAAAGGACAAAGAAGAAGTCCTATTTTGAGTTTTCCTTTCCCTGGGGAACATCCATGTAATATACTTCGGGAACAGCAAGTAATACCACTGGAATACCAATATCTCCTTTTGGTCTGGGAGAGGGCCAGTTTGTGACGCAAAGGCTACGGTTCGCTCTGAGTTATCCGGGTGTAGGCTGCTCCAACTCCATTGTCATGTCGCAACACAACCCTGTAAAGTGCTTTGGGACAACTCTGTTGTGAAAGGCGCTATATAAAAATGACCTGAATTGAATACATGTCTGACGCAACCATGGTGGGCAACTCTGGGTCCATAAGTGAAATTTCAGGACTGATGAGTGTGTGCAGAAGCCTCGGGAAACCAATATTATACAGCTTGTCAACATTTTTGCTTGCATTACACTGACTGGGAAGGGATGGCTGCTTGAACCGTGAACAGAAGTAGAAAGTTCAGGTCTAGAAAGTACAAATGCAGACCAAGGCTTTATTTCAAGCAGCCAGTTGCGTACTCTGAAGATTGTGACTCTTTATACTCAGCTGGTTGGTTGAAACAAAACCTTAGTCTGCATTTGTACATTATGAACCCAGACACTGGCCACGTTTAGCAAAAACAATACCACTCCGATACTACATTAACTTTCAGGATGAAAAAATCCTGTATAGCTTGTAAAACAGTTTCATCTTTGTCATCCGCTACTATGAACATATAAAAAAAAATTCTTTGACCTTCAGTGCACAATGGATGAGTAAGGCATGTTTCCTTGCCCAGGGCCAACATTAGATGACTAAAATATGACTTTAACTAAACTGAATTTTTGTCAAAAGACTAAGACTAAAACAATAACCTAATGCTGTTAAAATTAACACTTGCTATTTTAATGATTATTCATTTCCAAATTTCTAGTATGTTTAAAAATCAGTTTAAAGTTTTACTTCTGCTGCCTTTGCAAAATCATCTGACTGATGAGGATTCCCTGGGGGCTGTGGCTGTAGAAAGACAGCGGCATACCTCTGGGATGGTCCCTGACAAAGTCATCACTACAATAAGAGTTTGTGTACTGCAAACTGTTCACTTATCTGCAGTCATTTACTGTTATATTAGTCAAGTTTTTCTTACTTCCCCTATGAGGGAGTGATTGCAGAGCCCAAGACAGAAACTAAAAGAAAGCAGGGAAGACAAGGCTGAGATAAACAGAAATTTGTGTTTATATTTGCAAATAACTGCTGGTCACATCTGGATGTACAATAACAATAATGAGGACAACAATAAAAAGTCATATAATATTCAATTATATAATATACCTTTACTAGGCATTCTTTCAAGTCACAGACTGGCTCAGAAATTGTAGGATGATCAGTATCACACTTTAAAGAATTAATACAAAAAAGAGATTTCATTTATCAGGGAATGAATCTATAGAGGTTCATCCTGAATATCTTAAGGAATACAACAGGGAATTAAGTCTAGCAGAACAGTGTTCATTGAAAACTGGTAACCATGTTAAAGGTTACAAGGCTTGGATGCACAATGGGTCTCTACCTTCTATATTGTAACAATACCACATGTAATGTATAAGAGGGTGTAATAATGTGATAGTTGAATATAAAATTAATATAGATAGATGGATGGAATAATTGTTCTATTTTTGGATATACTGTATTTACAGTTTGACCCATAAGTGATTAAATTCAATCTCAGTGAGACACACAGCTATATATACCGTATACTCCCACCATATTATCGTATACGGTATACACCCATCGGCCACTTCATTAGGAATACCATTCTAATACTGGGTAGGCCTCCACTTTGGCCTCTGAACAGCCTGAATTCTTCATGGCAAAGGCTCAGTTAAGTGTTGAGAACATTTGGTCTCTGTTGGCTTAATGGCATCAAATAATTGCTGTAGATTTGTTGTACTTTCATGCTCTAAATTTCCCATTCCACCAAATCCCAAAGGTGCTCTGCTGGGCTCAGATCTGGTAATTGGAAGGCCACTGAAGTACATTATCATGCTCACAGAATCAGATTGAAATGACGTATTATTTATGACATAATGTACAATTCACAGCCAGGGACGGATTATGGGTTGTGTGGGCCCCTGGGCAAAACGTTCGCGAGCCCCCCCCCCCACCACCACCACCACCACAACCACCATAATTCAAGGGCCCTTGGCAGCCAAACGCCCTCCCTATAGGGTCAGGGGCCCTTGTAGGCAGAGGATCAAAGAATGTAGGCCCTCTAAAATAGACAAACGAAAATACATTGTTGATAAGCGTTGCAAATTGTTTTGGGCTAGGGGCCCCACAGGCCCCCTGCACCCCAAAGGCCCCTGGGCAGCGGCCCCGCTGGCCCGGTCCGTAATCCATCCCTGTTCACAGCGTACCACCAACAGGCACCCTGGACTGTTGACACAAGGCAGATTGGGTACGTGAATTTGTGCTATTTACACTAAATTCTTACCGCCTTATCTCCATGTTGCAGCACAAACTGATCTTCAACAGACCAGGTGATATTTTTACAGTCATCAGCAGTTCAGTGTCCATGAGCCCATAAGCACTGTAGTCTCAGTCTTTTCTTAACTGACAGGAATCCAATATGGTCTTCTGTCATTGTAGTCCATGTACCTCAAGAGTCAGTAAGTTGTGTTTTCAGACACACTTTTCCATTCACCACTGTTGTAATGAGTGGCTATTTGAGTTATTGAAGCCTTCCTATGATCAGTCTACCCATTATCCTCTGATGTCTCTCATCAATAAGGTGTTTCTTTTCATAGAACTGCAGTTTACTGGAGTTTTTTTTTTTTACACCATTCTGTGTAAACTATAGAAAGTGATGAAAATCCCAGATCAGCAGTTTCTGAAAAATCTGACTTATATCACGTATATCTAATTTCCCCTTATTCTTATGTTTGATCTGACCTATATCTGAAGCTCTTGACCCATATCTGAAGCTCTTGACCCATATCTGCATGAATACATGCACTGAGATGCAGCCACATGATTGACATTGATATTTACCTGAAGTGTTCAGGTATTCAGGTGAGTGTATGAATACATTTCTAGAATAACAAGTTTAGGAGGTGATCCAGATTCTTGTTTCCAAATTAAACTATTCAATTTGAATGAGAAAGTCATCATGCATTGCATAATGAAACTAGCTTAGGCGACTGTGTCTGGGTTTCTTTAGCTTGTTGTCACTGGCTCAGATGTAGGTAGATGTAGTCAAATCTGGAAGCTTCTATCATCCACTAATGCAGTTCCCTCCACAGTTCACCATGGGGTCACCGATGAGTCATCTGTGGACTTATGGCTCCTCTGCTTAGAGAGTCCCTAGGTTAATTATGTCCCTTATTTCCAATGCTCAGACCACCTGTGATGCTCCAGTATAGCCCTTTAAGAAAGAAATACAGTCAGTTATGCTTAAGTACCACAGCTATGATACAACTTACCACAGATAACAGGCTAATATAATGCTGCAGTTACTCAATAAAGCTTTGCCGTTGGAATAAAACAAACAAACACAGCTTTACACTACTGACATATTGGCTACCTTCTAATACTACCTCTAATACTATCTCTGAAGTTTCACGGTGACATACAAGAAGCTAACAATATTTTAATAATTTAAATATTCATAAATTTTACAATAGTTTACGTTTCCTTTTCTGTCAGCTATTATTTTCAGGGACCAGAAGTATAAACGTTACTACATGTGTCATTTATGACTAGTATTGTGAGAAGCTTTTCCTTTATAAAAGAGGCTCTTCTCGTCTAATAAACAATTAAATACTTGGTTCAAATACCATTAAATACATGGTTTAACTACCATGCAAATAAGCGGGAGACAGAATGAAGAAGCTTACAAACTGAGTCAGATGCTGCCTCCTGTAACGCTTGATCAGCAGTACTGTGATCAGGATACTGATCAAAATCCCTACTGTGATGGGAACCACACTGGCAGCTGTAATTGGTTCTTGAATCTGCTGCACTATAAACAAGATGACAGGACAAGATCATGGTTAGCAGGAGAGCGTGCCGAGAAAAGCTATAGGACTGAATGGACCCCCTAGGGCTTAGGAAACACTGCGCAAAGCTTACTCACTCGTGGGGGTGACGACAGGGGGGGCGGGAAGAACTTTAGCAGTGGTATTGAGGTGCAGTCTGGGATTCTCCACCACACACTGTAGGATGGTGTCATTATCCATGCTGTTGTATAGTGTGCTGGTCAGGGTATACAGCTTAGAAAAATGGTCCTGGTCCTGTGTAGTGTTAGCCACAATAGGTTCCCCATTGCGCAGCCAAAAGAGTCTCCCCCGTGGGTATCCTCCCTTTGCCTGGCAGTGGTATATCCCTGTTCCAGAATTCATTCCATTCACATCCACCTGGAGAGTATAGTTTGCTGGAAAGAAGAGACACGTATTTAATCTCTAAATTCATGATTGCCACACCTGTGCACAATGAAATACCTAGAGAGAATTGAGGTATTGGTATTTTTCCAGTGCAAGGAGCTTTTTCACAAACCAGCAACTTTTGCAACCACATTCCCATGGTAGGATCTCAGCCTGACTGAAGTTCCTCTGAGGTACTTCCTGAACCTTTTTTAGTCCCTACTCTGGAGTAGGTACTTTGGGCTCAACATGAACTACTGGGTGGGGCTTACATTCATAAACTTTGCTGAATGGTTGACCACAAGCACTGGTGTTAATTTGGAAGGTACGCAGAGATGCAGGGAAAAGAAGAGAAGTAGTGGAGCAAAAATTGAGCAGATGGATTTTTTCTCAGATTAAATGCATTAATGAATAACTTTTTATGCTTATGTCTCCATATTTCTGCATTGGAAAATTCAGTCAATAACCGATATACTTCTAATATCGCTGCTGCTGGTGGTGAAACCTGCAAGCACCTATTGATGGAATAACATTGCATCATTTTTCATTCTATGGAAAATTAAAGATTGATCTGCTAACCAGATTTAGTAATGAATAATAAACATGTCATGGGATGTATAAATAAACATAAATATAAATAAAAGTATGTTTGGGGTGTGTTTTGTCCTGAATTTTTGGAACATGCAATCGAGTCCCCCCAATAACTAAAAAAAGGTTTTTTTCATCTTTCATTGCTTTGGAATTGCAGCGTAGTTTCCTATGAAATTACGGGTGAAGTTTAACCTATGAGCCTTTGGCATCTCCCATACTCATTTAGCATAAAGGTCACAATTCCTGTTCTGTGGTGGGAAAATGGCTTCCCATTGAAGATGGCTCAGAAACCTGGAACCAAGAACTAGATTCCTGAACTTTGGGGTGAAAGTGCCTTATGTGGCCAAGTGTGACAGTCCATGATAAAATGTATGGGTTCCATCTCTGCACAATACAAGGAACTACCAGGGTCAGTGACCTCCTGCTCCCAGGTTTGCCTGAAGCTGCATTCCATAGCAGAAAAAACATCATACAGTTAAAGAAACTAATAGAACTTTTTTCAGTTTTATTTTTTCAAAACTTTTTTTATTCTAAGTGTATTATTCTAAGCAATTATGACTTTTTTTACACACTTGACCAAGAGGAACCTTGAGTTCTGTGTTCAAAATGAAAAGTATTATGTGTATGCTACAGCCTACAACTGTAAGTAATCCCATGGTAATCCACATACTGTATTATGTTAGTTGTGCTACGCAATATGTGAATTTAATATCCAATGGTTGAGTTAAACCCAGTGAATAGAGGAGTTAGACCAGGGGTGGCCAATCTTATCTGCAAAGGGCTGGTGTGTGTGCAGGTTTTCGCTGTGACTCCCTAATTAGATTACTAATTAGAGGACTGATCAGCTGAAGAGTCCTCACACCTGGGTTTGAACAGCTGAGCAGCAGGTTATCCCAAAAACCTGCATACACACTGGCCCTTTGCAGACAAGATTGGCCACCCCGGAGTTAGACTAATTTCAATATATCTAATATTTTTATGTATAGCTAATGTTTATGCATTTTCTTGTGCAAATACTGTTTATTACTGTAGTATTTCTTGGATGCTAGACTGTTAGATTTAGCGCTGCAATAGCCAGTCATTTTTATTTGGCATAAAAGTGAATAAAATAGTACAAATGAGTTGTTAAAGTAATGAGCCAACCACAATGCCGAGGAGAGTAAGTTCATATTTCAAAAACGGGAACTAAAAGAGTGAGCATTTTGGTGGAATGAGAAAGTGAAACAGCAAATGAATTACCATGTATTAATTGAATTTATAATATGTATTTCATCATATTGGACTATAAAGATGAAATTACATAATTATAAATTAAATTGTACAGTAAAATCCTGTTATAGTGGACTTGCTTATAACGGAATTTCATCTATAATGGACAAACAATTTGGTCCTCAAGGCCCCCTTTAGCTGTAGTATTGTTTGGCTATAACGGACGTGCAGGATCCGCCTACAAGGTGTGTGGCGTGCTGGTGATATCCAGCGCAGATACGTAGTCAGGATTATTAATAGTCACGCATCTGATCAGGAGAAGTTGGATTAGTATATGCACAATATAATAATCTATACCACAAGTGTTTCTGCTGGGGTGTGGCATGAGTAAATGGTGTCCTGTAGTTGTGTTCTGGGCAAACAGCAACTCTGGATATAAGAGACTGTTTTGCCAGGTCCCTTGAAGTCCACTATAACTGGATTTTACTGTAATTATAAAATTCTAATTTGTAGATATTTTTAAAACCCCCCTACACAACTCTTTTCAAATATCTAAATTTATTTCAGCAGGGAAATCTCTCACATTGATGATGTCTGCCTCAAATTCCACTGAATTAAAATGAACAGTAATCATTAGCAAACTTCATGAATGTGTAACATATTAACCATGGTACTGATGGCTTTATCATATTTATTACAGTGTAGGTTTATTTAGGTTGGTAGTCTTGCTGTGATGATTTTGTTTTTAAATGGCAAATGAATATACCATGTATCAATTGAATTTAGACTATGTATTTCACCATATTGGAATATAAAGATAAAATTATACAATTAATGTGACACAAGGCGAACACACTCACCAGCCACCTGCAGTGACACCTGTGTTTCAACTAAATCTCCATTCTTGTAGAAGCATCTATAGATGTGCTCATCAAACACAGACACATTGCGGAGCAGCAGAGAGCAATTCTTCTCATTTTGGGGGTAATAAAGGTGGGTCCTGCCTTGACCCAGTACAGTCAGGTTGTTAGGCCGTTGGACATATTGGGCAACAACGTTTAGTTCATTCTGCCAGACCAGGTATGGGTCCCCTGTACTTGCTGGGCAGGGGCAGTGGAGATGAACATCGTCACCAACAAGAGCCAGTTGTGTGTCATGGGCCAGGGCTGGGTGAGAACAATCAGACACACAAATAACAGGAGGCATTTATTGCTACTTCACAGAACACACAGACACACCCCTTACTACTGTTTTTTTTTTTTTGCAAGGGCCCAGTTGAAATCCTAATTTGATTTTAAATCAGAGGAAGAGAAACTGAGAGCAACACTTGTTTTTATATTATAAATATCTGTAAATGAATAAACAAGACACTATGCAAACTGCAGTTAGTACAACCTAAAACAAGGTTTCGAAGAATAACACAGAAGAAATAAATTAAGCTAAATCAATTAAAAATACATTAAGTAGCAAATAATTACCCATTTGCTTACACTCTTTGATGACAAAAACATAAATACATTGCAAACGCATGCAGAACTGTTCAGTACATTACATTGTGAATCTCACTTAAAATTTTAATGCCTGCAATTTATGAAAAACATATAAGCTGTAGTCAACCTAGAAGTATAACAAAAATAGGTATAAATTTTATTGGATGGAGAGTGAAAAAGCTCCATTCTTAAGTATATAAAAAGGAAGTAGAAGCTCTCAGGAAGTTCACCCATAAATTCGTGGAATGTTGTTAACTCACTAGCTGCTTATGCAAAAAGATACGCAAGAGGTTGATGCAAGAAATGGTCACCAGGCACTGGTGACAGACAAAAGCATGGGGGGGGTGGTTTTTCAGATCATTTGCCTGGGACTCCTGGGATATTGGTATATACAATCTCGACAGAACTGAGAAGTTGATATGAAAGCAGCTTTGGGGTTTTCAGTTCCTCTGCCATATGACTCCAGCCTCTGTCTACTTCAATTGTCTGCTTCTGCCACAGAGGAAGTGACCTTTTTGTCCATTGAGTGGAACAAAAAACCCACCCTGCGCAGCTCTTTTCAGAGATGTGAACTTTTTTCAGCAGGGAAATCCCCCACATTGGTGAAATGTCTACCTCAAATTCCACTGACAATTAAAATGGAGAGTAATCACTTTCATACTTCTTAAACGTATAAAATATTAGCCACAGTACTGATAGTTTTATGATATTTATTACAGTGCAGGTGTATTTAGGTTGGTAGTCTTGCTGTGGTACTTGCTCTTGCGATTTTGTTTTTAAGGGTAAAAGTTTAGTGAAAGATTTAATCATTCTTATGTGGCAGTTTAAAAAAAAGCATGCCATGCATGGAGGTACAACTTTTTAAGCTTTTGAAATGCCATGACATGTTCAGACATAATACCATGGCTTTGCATCATTTATTTGGTTCAGCAACCTGACACACTAAACAATCACAATTTCTTGTTTTTCCTGAAGATATCTAGGTCAAGTTCTGTATCCTCAGAGTTCAGCTGTTATTTCAAAACCTACACTGGAACCTGGCTTTGTATTGTGTTTTCTGCTATATACAGAATGAGAGCAGACGTCTTCACCCACCTGTTTAAGGGTTACATAAAAATTACTTACTCACCTGTTAGAAGGCGGGAGAGCAGCATGACTAACATGCTACAGTTTATCCTGTTGGAGGTAGAAAATATATAATGTTAATAAACATTAATAATTAATTAATGGAAGTTATGCCACCACATTTCATTTGGCTAAATATCAGTTCACAGTGATGTCAGGCAACATTGCATAAAATCCCCGTTCTTTCCCCTTTCGTTTTTATCTACGTTTCACGTGTTGCCGTTATGGAGTACTGCACGCCAAAAGGTTAAATTTACACCCTGAATGTGTTACATTTTACTCGAGAAAATCAAACGTATTTTATAATCTATGCTCTAAATATTTATATGAACAGCTCATCCGACATACATCATCAGTCATCAATTTGTATGATCTGTTTTCTATAATCATCTAATCAGGAAAAGGTTACTGAGAGCCCTAAACATATCCTAACAGTGCGCGCGAAGGAGCACACAACGGACTACTTAGAAACACTTATTAAACTGGTAAACCGGCGCATACAAACTGATCGCACACCCCTTGGGAAACATGAGGCAATAGTCCGCTCCACCATTCAAGTCACAGCGAAACTACAGTTAAATTAAAAATGCACCTTCCCGAGAACATTGCTACAACATTCATGTAATGAAAGAGAAAACTGGAAACATACCAGTGTTCTTCCATTTTCACCGTGCGTGGGGAACTGAGAAGCAAAATGCGATAAAAAAAAAAAAAAAAAAAAGATAAAGTCGGCGCAGCCTCTGCCACTTCCTCTGACGCGTATCGATTGTGAAATTTGGTAAACGTGTTCATAGCTCTTTAAGAGCCCTGTGAATTACCCGTTACTAAAACTGCAGAATATATTGAATATATTGAAGTGCTTACAGAAAGCATTGCCGTTCAACCCATTAGGCGACAAAAGTGAGCACTGAAGAACTTTCAGCTATGCCTCAAGATCTGTTCCAAAAAAAAACATCTACTAGCCTAGGAGTCATAATCACTGTGCTGGCCCAACCCAAAAAAAACATGGTGCCTGATGGCCTGCTAGGAAAACACCAATGATACATGGCCGGCTTACATGCTTATACACTGCTCAAAAAAATTCAAGGAACTTGAATTTTGAAAACACATCCGATTTCAAATCATGCTGAATATCTTATACTGATATGGACTGGGTAATATGTTAGGGATGAAATTATGCCATGTAGTCTGATGGAAAAGGGAAAAAGGGATGATTCACAGCGCAGCTGCCAGATTGACTCTGTCTCCTAGTGTGGTACTTTGTGGTTACGTTTTTATTAATTTCTGTTTTTCCTGTTTGTTTTTGACCCCTTGTTATTCCCTTATTTTCTGGTTTCCCCTTTAGTGTGGATCACCCCTTTTTCCATCCCTTCACCATGCCCTGCCATAAAACCATGTGATAAAAACCACGTTTTCGGTCTCCACAAGGGGAAACTCAATTTTATAAAAATCTGTGAATACAACCTGTTGTAACGTAACACCTTGGGAACCCGGGATCCACACAAAGAGCAGAGAGAGAAGCAAGACATAAGGCAGGTCAGTCATTAAAAAGTCATAATCAGGAACATAGGCTGGAGTCAAAGGTCAGAAGGTTGGTCCTGGGGGTGCAGGGCAATGCAGGTACATCTGCAAACACAAGCAACGTGAGACACACACACACACTCTTACTGAGACAGGGGTTGGAGCACACACGCATTGGGTTGAGAATTGGGAGAATCACACACAGCCAACCACACAAGAGGAGAATCAAGCATTTGAGGAAAACCTGGGATAGCGTATGCTCAGGGAGCGGATATATGTTCTACTGAAATAACCAGTTAGACCAGTTAAGTAGGTTAGGTAATTATTAGAAACCAGAAACTGGACCGAGACACAGCTGAATCAGAACTTTGGGAAGGAAGACCTGAAGGGGGCGGGTGTGGCTCCAGTGATGGAGCCATCAGCCTCACACCTGTATGATTACCTTTTTTTGGGCCAATTATGCTACACTTAACAAACTTACCTTAATTTTATGTATGATTGTATTTGTATGTTAGCCATGTAGATGTTTGACCCCTTCATATGCTTGATAAAGAATAATTTCCCTAACAAATGTTTATTTATACAGGTTTCCTTGTCCTCCCACATATAAATAAAGTAACAGTTGTCAGAAAAGCCTTCTGCTACAGGGCCCCTACATTGTACAATGGTCTGCAAGCTCATGTTCTCGATGCCAAATTGATCTGTCTTTAAAACTTGAATGGTGACCTGTTACTTCAGTCTGGCTTACCTGCACCTGCATCTAATATATGTAACTAACTATGGCTGCTGGTGCACCTGTACATGCCCTTTTGGTCTACTGTGCTTGTCCATCAGTGTCTCATTATCTATGCATGATCTAACCAGTCCTGTTGTCTACTTTCCTTCCTTTTCCTTCCCATCCAAATGGTGCCTGGGATAGGCATAATCTGAGTTGGAGTCCTGGATCTGCCCCATGGAAGGGTGTACTATAACAAAATGCTGTAAAAAACAGTTAAATTATTAAATAACACACTGTTTATCAGTAAACTTGTACAATTCTTTAGAAAAAGTGCATTCTGCACTTAAATCAACCATTTATCTGATCATCAAGAACTTTAAGGAGAGAGGTTCAGTTGTTGTGAAGAAGGCTTCAGTCGAAGCAAACTCCTCCGCAGTATAAGACACCGCGGGGGAAATAGCGGAGACCGAGACGAACCTCAGGAAGACACCCAGCGTGTCTTCCCGTCTACGGTCTCTCTGCTTTTTCTCCTTGCTGGTGGCTTTTGTCAGAGCCGAGGACATTTTTGGCAATTCTGCCAGAGGACCATAAGGCAGTCCACAGTACAGTGCGACTTGCCTTATCATTATCTCCACCACCCCTCCCCTTAGCTGCCACAAGTTCTCTCGCACCTATTCAGTGAGGTGGGAGTCCTCGGACAGGGGCATCTCATTCAGGATGTCTCTCGTCCGGTAAGCGATGGCTCGAGCCGCGGGATTGTCCCGTACTTCGGGCTGATTGAGCCAGTAAATTATCTCATCGACTAGACCGAGGTACCGTTCCTCTGTGAGGTGAGGGATCTTTTTCGGGAGTCCAGTCATTCTGTCAAGTGGCGCTTGGCACAGACTGGGGAAATAGGTGCAGGAGTCGGGGGGTTGGGGGAACACGGGGTTAAATCAAAGGAAACATCCTCAGGTACATACAACAAATACACAACGTTAATGACCGGACTACAAAAGGCATACAGACACGGACTTAAATACACAGAACTAATGAAATTCGAAAGAGCTGATGACACGGGAATTCCACACAAGGTAGCGAGGGGAGCGTAGCACACAGGAGGATCAGCACGAGCAGGGCATGACATATGCTTTCAATTAAAAACGCACCACTTTCGCTTTGATTTCTCCCATTGTCCAGGTGTTGGCTGCAAGTTGTTCAATAATGTCAAATATTGTCTATTAATATGTATGCGAAGTTCCCAGGTGTATTTGAAGGTGAAGAATACACTGAGGCAGGCAGCTAACAAGTGACATCCCTTGTAGATGTCATATACTATCATCCTGAAGTGAATTTTCACTGGGTCAAAGTGTTTAACTCTTTGAACTCGTGCCTGGAGTTCATCACATAATGACAACCAATGTGTATGTGAGCAATAGTCCCAGCTGGATTAATTGTGAAAATCCCTCCAGTTCCTGCCTGATATTTGTCAAAAAATATCACCAAATGTGAATATGAGTAATGTTCCGTTTTAGATACAAAGCTCAAAACAACTTTGGACCAGTCTGTTTACAAGGTGTCCTGCACAGCTCGTCCGATCCTCGTGTGTGCCACGCCTCCTCATCATCCACGTGTACTTCCCTGATTGTGCCCAGCTGTTTCCTGTTATTTTTAGCTTGTCTTTTGTATATCAGTCCACATCTTGCCCTGTCTGAGGTCGGTCATTGTTGTAATGTGCGTGGCTATACCCCCTGTAAACCCTAATAAACCCTCGTTTGCCCGTATTCCGTCTACCTGCCTCATCATTCGCCACTTCCAGCCTGCCCGTCCTCCGTGGTACCTGACACAAGGGACATTACTTTCAGACATCATACTGGAGTGAATTTTTAATGGCCCAAACCCTTTTAATTCCTAGGCTCCTGTCTGGAAATCATCACATGTTAACCATCTAAGAAGTCATATTTTTGTTTAGATGTGATATTCTGTCATGAAAATGTTTAGGCCCTTGGACCTTGGCTGCGATATCGTCATGTAATGGAAAAAAATCTAGATATAAAATATAGAGGCATTTCAGTGGTTATAAATAAATAAAATTGTCATCTTATTTTCAGATATTTTCTATCATGGATTTCAATTTGATCATAGTATTTTATTTGTGCTGGCTTACACCTGTAGGTGTCTACATTAGAGAATTTAAAAATTAAGAATAAAATGTGCATAATAAAACTTATGTACAATGATTACTGGTGTCTAAGGTTAAAGAATATTTTTGTTCATCTACAAAATAATAAGGGACAGAGATGGACAGAAATAATTCATAATTGGGAGTGGAAAAACGTTTGCATTTTCTCTACAAACATACTACTACTGAAACTGCCCAGATATGCACTTTCCTTAAAGGGTAACAAGTTAGCTAAATCATGCTCAATTAATAGGAATCGAAAGCCAAATGAAGTTCTGAAGGTAAGCCTCTGCAAATGAGTCCCCCCTACAGGCCCAATCGCGGAATTGCATTTGGCTGCACAGCATTTAAGGTGGACTGGAAAATCCGAATAATGAGCCAACTTCAGGCTCGTCATCAGAAGATGACACAACCTTGGCTCATTGGATGAAGAGGTCTCATGTCAGTAAGTCATTTATGCTAGCTAGTTAGTTAGCTAATGTTAATATTGAAAGCCGTTCCACTTCATGTTATGAGCTGTCACATTTTCTATTTTGAAATGCACATTCACTTGAATTGTTAATAGAATAGCATAATGCCTGCATTGTGCTCCAAACTGCCCCCCCCCCCCCCCCCCCCCCCCCCCCCATGCTACGGATTGCCTCCCCTGACGTCATCACTACTTTTAAAGGCAAAGTCGCTTCTTCAGTGCAACAGAAGCGACCGCTCCCTGTAACTTCATTTTTCTGGCCTTAAGCCGACAAAAAAAAAACTCTCACTTGTTTATTATGGTATTTTGCAATAAAACATTATGATTGACAACCTTCTGTAAATCATTCAAAATAAACTTTTTCATTCAAATGCTACAGTGATGCTTCTCTTTTCAACAGTGCACCGTGAGGACCGGGCATGACACCAGTACACTACTCAGATAGCAGTTACTGTTATAAATGGCTACTGTTACAGATATTACGTTATTGTTTTATGTTATTGTTGTTTAAGCCATTTACATGTAAAAATTTGTATAGTAGTGCAACATACCTCACATGTGAAGAACTTGTGTTTCGTTCATATATGAAAAAGCAAATAAATCCAGTGAATAATAACAAGTATTGCCTCATTGATCCAGTTTTCACTTTCCTGAAAATGAAATGGGATGGCCATAGGTATGACGCTCCAGGGCTGAAAAATAACCCCACTCTGGCCCTGACTGAAACGCTATATAAATGTAAGTTTCATTCATTTTGAGGAAAAAATTCTAGATGGTCGGAGTCTGCTGCACAGATTATTTTGAGCTGGGTCACTAAAGACAAAAGGCCTACTGGTACACAACAATTAACTCAAGATATTCCAAAGACCGGCATGGTGGTGCAGTGGTTAGCACTGTTGTCTCACACCTCTGGGACCCGGGTTCGAGTGTCTGCCTGGGTTACATCTGTGTGAAGTTTCCATGTTCTCCCCATGTTTCCTCCAGGTACTCCGGTTTCCCCCCCACAGTCCAAAAACATGCTGAGGCTAATTGGACTTGCTAAATTGCCCGTAGGTGTGCATGTGTGAGTGAATGGTGTGTGAGTGTGCCCTGCAATGGGCTGGCCCCCCATCCTGGGTTGTTCCCTGCCTCGTGCCCATTGCTTCTGGGATAGGCTTTGTACCCCCCGCGACCCAGTAGGATAAGCAGTTTGGAAAATGGATGGATGGCATTCCAAAGACCCTGAAATATATCTAACAATAAATTGTGGTATAGACTAACATCTGTGGCATTCCATTCACAATTGCACCGGGTTTTAAAATATTAAGTAAGCATGGATTTCCAAAACTTAAGCGTAATAAAAATCAAAATATTAAATGAGCAAATTATTTATTTGACTTATTTATCTATCCCAAGCGATTTAAAACCTATGAGGCTGCCACCCATTATATCTGCTCTAGAGAAATGGATTCCTATAGCCACTAGGGGAGCTCTCACCTTCTCTCAGCCCTGCTAAATTATGTTGTGCGGTCCAACAACCTTGATAATCAGTGTCAAAGGGCACTGCCATGCCTGAAATGCTTTGCTTGGAAATTAACTTAAACATGTGTTATATTACAGGCGAAACTCCTAAAAATTAATTATATTTATTAACTGGCCTCTGAAATTAGGAACGTAAATGAACTGAACTTAATCACTATTATAAGCTTAATTAAATTCATTTGGGGACATTGCAGTTCATTCCACCGGAAAAATAAGGTTCAATAACACATTCAAATTCACTTGGAAAAACTAAGCTTTTAAACTTAAATCATTTGAGACAACAAATTTCCTCAAGTGTTTTGAGTAAACTCATCGCAGGGTTTACAGTGTATAGGTGAACTTTAGCTTAATTTATTTAAAATATTTTATTTCCTAAAATTGGGTATACTTTTTTACTGCTCAGCAGACTAAGTATCTGGGCCTGTAATCCAGTGGTTGCCAGTTCATATCCAGCCTCATCTGGATAGTCACATGTCTCTGCACCCCTTCAGCAAAGTCCTTGACTCCCAACGGGGCAGAAAATGTGCATCAGGCTTGTGTGAACAAAGACACTTACATCATGCCTGGTATCATTTTGTATCAGATGCTGATTATGGTCCTTTAATTGGCATTGGGCAAATTATTTGCTAAATCTGGATTTCTTTTACTCATAAACAATTATAAATTTACCCAAAATAAGTGAGTGCAAAAATGTTGCCTTAATTTGAGTAAATCATAGAGGTTATTTTTTTTAGTGCAGTAACATACTGTAAAGTAGATTATAGTAGGTGAACTGTGAAATTAACAGTAAACTACTGGGAACCAGTATTGTCAGTATTTTACAGTCAATTTACATTACAATTTTTACAGTATGAAATCGTGGATATAACTTACAAACCATGATGCCGTGGGTGCAGCGTAAAACTGCTGACTTACACAGACCAGCCTGGAGAACCGACTGACTGATGGACTTCGGCTTTGATCTCCACCAGTTTATGCCTTGCTTCCAGTAAGCAGGCCCATTCTCTTCTCTTTTTCAATAATGTTAGCATGCCCGGGGGGGTGGGGAGGGGGGGGCAATTGACCTTGGTATTTTCCTCTTAATTGGGAGTTTTTTGTTCTGCTCCTGGTGTCATCTGGCTTTCCTTCTTTTATTCTCTCTTCAATTTTTCCATGTTTATTTATTATTTATTTATTATTTCCATGTATAATTTATTATTCTGTATAAATGATGTAGTAATGTAATATTGTAATGTAGTAAAACACTCATGTAAATATTAGATTCAACTTTATTCTGAATACATAATGGTACCGAATACAGGAACTGAGCCAATACAGCAGACTGACAACCAAGGTGAATAATACATGAAACAGTGGAAAAGGGAACCAAAATAAAGTGATTAACCAAAATAAAATACGTTGGGGTGTCTGCTGTGAAAGGCTATAGCAAAATAATTGAAACTGAATTGAATTGTTTGCTGGTGAGGCTTTGAACAGGATGCAGGGAAAGACTCAAAGACATTTCAGATTACTAATCAAGACATTCCAGATTAGTCCTGCCTGCTGTCAGGATTGAGGGTTCACACACGAGGATCGGACGAGCCGGGCATGACACCTGCCTTGTGTCACCTATAAACACTTTAAATTGATTTTTTGCATTTCATTTGAATTAGGATATTTGACTTTAATTTATGATTTTTGTTTCAGCCATGGGGGCGGCATGGTGGTGCAGTGGTTAGCACTGTTGCCTCACACCTCTGGGACCCGGGTTCAAGTCTATGCCTGGGTCACATGTGTGTGGAGTTTGCATGTTCTCCCCATGTCGTCGTGGGATTTCCTCCGGGTACTCCGGTTTCCCCCCACAGTCCAAAGACATGCTGAGGCTAATTGGACTTGCTAAATTGCCCATAGGTGTGCGTGTGTGAGTGAATGGTGTGTGAGTGTGCCCTGCAATGGGCTGGCCCCCCATCCTGGGTTGTTCCCTGCCTCGTGCCCATTGCTTCCGGGATAGGCTCCAGACCCCCCACGACCCAGTAGGATAAGCAGTTTGGAAAATGGATGGATGGATGGATGGATGTTTCAGCCATTGATGCCAGTCATTTGACGTCTTTTTTACGATTTTTTTTTAACAATGTACTTTGAGTCCCTACTGAATATCCAAGTTCCTCACCGTAAACTCATTCACTTGTTGTAATATTCTGCCCATCATGTCCCTCCTGTCTCCTCCCTAACATGGCCCTAATGTGCCGCAACTGTTGCCCCTCGTTTGTCTTTGTATTTAAGTACCTGTTTGTCTCATCTGCCCCAGTCCAGTCACTGAAGTCTAACCTCTTCTTGCATGTGCTCTCCCCATGTTAGCTTTCCTGTTTTGACCCATCATGGTCCTGTGGTCTATTATTTATTATCCCAGGGTTTTGCAAGGTTACTATTGATGGCATGATTCGTAAATGTTGAGTCATATTTCTTATCATTCAAATTATATATATATATCATTTTTCCATTCTTAATGGAATATTGTATATTGTCTAAAATGTAATAAAAATATGGTTTGATAACATTCTAATCCTATATTTTTTCAACCTTTACATTTTCATTTCATATGCTGTATATTTCTCATCCCCATGTATAATTGTCATTTGTGTTGATATTTTATAGTATGTGAAACTTTTCGAATATATGTTCAATGGTTTAATTACAATTTTTCTTCAGATAAAGTCTTGTGTTCATCACCTACGATTGGACGAACCGGTATCTTAAGGTCTTTGTTCTACTCCCAGTCAGTTACTTTTCAGACGCAAATGATTTTTCTAGTTATTTTGAATTACTTTAGATGGCTTCCTCGCATTGCTAGCGGCACCCTAGTTTATTAGCTTGCGCAGGGAAAAGGTGATGAAGACGTTGTTTCTGTATGCGTTCACACAATGTCTGGGTGCTTTGAGACGGACAAATTAGGATAACCTCAAAATAACTTTAACTCAATAGAATTACAAGCTATTTTAGGAAATAAAGCCAAAGTCCCTTAATAACCGGACTTGGTTACATTACCCCTAGGTACAATTTTTTCGGTACTATGAAAAAGTCCTGCCTCTTCACAATAAACTACCAATAGCCTGCGAAGAAGATGACTGGTCCGGGTTCTTATTGGTGGACGCTCAGACAGTCTTTCATTTTGGATTTTCGAGTAAGTGCGTAGGGATTGGGAAAATATATTAGCTGCTGTTATGGAAAATTTCAACAAATTAGAATGATAAGTCGCATGTGAACTGATTATGTGAATGGATTTTTTTAGTAGTTGCGGTACCATTTCAAAACGTTTAGCAGAAATCGAATCTAAACAGTGTGTTTATTCTTGAAGACTGGTTATATGCTTTGCTCCGTTGTGGACCTCTGGTGTGTTAGCTCGTTGTTTCTAAATGTCCGCGTTATATCAACGATTAGGGAACTGTCCGCATGAAACCGTCCACATTTCCCCGACCTGTCCATAGCTCACCTTGTCGTCCTTATTGTTTCACGGCTTATTTTGCAGAGGCATGTTTCTCAGAATCGGTTATGGAGACCAGCCAGTCCGATGACTCTGAGTTGGCAGGACCGTTGTGGGCCATGTTGTGGTCTGTCGCGGAGGCTGCTGAGAAGCAGACACTACAGATTGGTAGAGTTGTGACGTTCGCGAACGAACCGATTCTTTTGAACGGATCATAAACATGAACGATGGGAGCCGAGTCGCGGCTGGGGTGGAGCCGTTCTTTCTGTCGTTCTTTTTTTCCTATGCGTGTTTCACACAGATGCACACAAATTAGCTCCGCGAGACAGAACAGTTACACGGGGAGGAGCGCACCCAGCGCAGGGGTGCTACTGCCTAACAGCATGATGATAGTTGTGCACGCATCCTTCACGTGAGTACTCCAGTGGAAAAAAACCCCTGCGTGCCTCTGTCATTGGGTATGAGCGGAGCCATGACTTGTGCACGCTGCTGTCACATGCTTACTTCAGTTAAAAAAAAAAAAAAAAAAAAACACGTGCGAGTGCCTCTCTGTCTCAGTGCCAACGTCAGTAATAGCGGGTCGTTCGAAGGAAGAAGACACACACGTGACACGTCTGAAAATGAGCCAGAGGAAAAGGAGCAGCATTTGGGTGCACTTTTCTCGCGAAGAAAACAGTAAGGCTAAATGCAGCATTTGTCAAAAAGTTATTTCATTTAAGTCTGGGTCAACAAATAATTTACACAGGCATTTGAAGACTCAACACGCAACACTGCAGGTCACAGGTCTGAGAGCAGAGCCAGACTCAGACAACAACAGTGACGCTGATGTGTCCATTGCCTCCTCTGCCTCCAAATCAAGTGCAACTGCAGCCACAGCAGCCTCTGACCCCACTGGGCCCACCACATCGCCTGGCCAGGCACGATCAAAAAGAAAGCAGACATCCATCACTCAATATTTACCTTCTATCTTGACCCCATTAAGACAGGAGAAGATAGACGAAGAGCTGGCAAAGATGATAGCCACTGACTTCCAGCCTTTCTCAATAGTGGAGGACACAGGATTCAAAAAATATTCACAGGCGCTCAACCCCTCCTACATTCCTCCAAGTAGGAAGGCACTAGCCCAGAAGGTCATGGATATGTATGACAGGGAGACAGCATCTTTGAAGAGAAGGGTGTCAAAAGTACCAGCTGTCTGTTTAACCACAGACTGTTGGACTTCAAGAACGACAGCATCATATATAGAGGACCTTAGTAATTTACCAGTTATTACCTATCCAGCATTGTCTATAGCTAATATATATATAACTGAAGCAGATGTTTTGCAAAGCCTAGCTAAGCTCAAAATAAATAAATCACAGGGTCCTGATGGCATCTTACCTATAGTGTTAAAAGAGATGAGGGATATTATTTGCCGACCCTTAACTTTACTGTTTCAAAAATCCTTATCTGAAGGTGTGGTACCTTCTGATTGGAAGCACGCCTTCATAACGCCAATTTTTAAAAAAGGGGATAGAAGTAATTTGTCTAACTATAGGCCAATCAGTCTAACTTGTATAACTGGTAAAGTTATGGAGGCTATAATCAAAGAGAAAATGGTAGATTACCTGGACTCTAATAACATTTTGCGGGATAGCCAGCATGGATTTAGGAGAGGTAGATCCTGTTTAACAAATCTGTTGGAGTTTTTTGAGGAAGCTACTCAGGAAGTTGATGATAAGAAGGCCTATGATGTCATCTACTTAGATTTCCAAAAGGCTTTTGATGTTGTCCCCCACAAGAGGCTCCTACTTAAACTCAAAGCGACAGGTATTTTAGGTACCGTAGCGACCTGGATTGATAACTGGTTAACAGATAGGAAACAGCGAGTAGTTATAAGAGGCACAATGTCACAGTGGGCTTGCGTTCATAGTGGGGTACCGCAGGGTTCAATTTTAGGACCACTATTGTTCCTAATTTACATAAATGATATGGATACCAATATATACAGTAAACTGGTGAAATTTGCAGATGACACCAAGGTGGGTGGTGTAGCAGATACTGAATTAGTGGCTCAGCAGCTACAGCGGGATCTTGATTTAATTTGTGACTGGGCCGATACCTGGCAGATGAAATTTAACGTCGATAAATGTAAGGTACTCCATCTAGGGAGCAGAAATATAAAGTACAGGTATTTCATGGGTGTCACTGAAATAAAGGTAGCTGATCATGAGAAAGACCTTGGTGTGTATGTTGATGCTTCCATGTCCCATTCTCGCCAGTGTGGGGAAGCAATAAAAAAGGCCAATAGGATGTTGGGGTATATCTCCAGGTGTGTGGAGTTTAAGTCAAGGGAGGTAATGCTAAGATTATACAATTCCTTGGTGAGACCTCACCTAGAATATTGTGTGCAGGTTTGGTCACCATATCTTAAAAAGGACATTGTGGCCTTAGAAAAGGTGCAGCGTAGGGCCACAAAAATGATTCCTGGTCTTAGAGGAATGTCATACGAGGAACGGTTACTTGAGCTAAATCTGTTCAGTCTCAAGCAAAGGAGACTGAGGGGGGACATGATCCAGGTATATAAGATTCTAACAGGTTTGGATGCTGTTCAACCTAATAGTTACTTCAGCATTAGTTTAAATACACGAACTCGTGGCCATAGGTGGAAATTAGCGGGAGAACATTTCAAGCTGGATTTAAGGAAGCACTTCTTTACGCAGCCTGTAGTCAGAGTATGGAATACCCTTCCTGATAATGTAGTGCAAGCTGAATCCTTGGGTTCCTTTAAATCAGAGCTAGATAAGATTTTAACGACTCTAAGCTATTAGTTTAATTCTCCCCAAGCGAGCTTGATGGGCCGAATGGCCTCCTCTCGTTTGTATAGTTCTTATGTTCTTATGTTCTTATATGTCTGTAACCTGCCATTTTATCGAGGATTTCCGTGTGGCCTCCTGCCTCCTGGACTGCTTTGAATTCAGTGAGCGGCACACAGCAGACAACATTGCAGAACAGCTGCTTAGTGTTGCAGCAGAGTGGGGGGTGGACAAGAAAGTAGTGTGCTGCCTAACCGATAATGCGGCAAATGTTACTAAGGCTATACAAACCATTGGATGGATGCACCTACCATGCCTGGCCCATACTATTAACCTGGTAGTAAGAGATGCCCTGCAAGCTTCAAAGCCCATCATTGATAAGGTGAAAGAGGCAGTGGAGTACTTTCACAGAAGCACCGTGGGGGCACAAAAACTGAAGGAGACTCAACTACAATTGAAGATGGAGGAGCTCCGACCGAAACAGGATTGTCCTACAAGGTGGAATTCCACCTACTACATGTTGAAAAGCTTTATTGCCAGTAAAAATGCCATCATCTCCACCCTGGCCGTCATCAATGCACCTGTCCGCCACCTGTCCCAGGAAGAATGGACCACAGTGCAAGAAATATGCACAATCTTGCAACCATTTGAGGAAGTCACTGTGGAACTCAGTGCAGAAAGGTATGTAACTCAGTTGCACAGCAGTATATTTCTTTAGCATGCATGCATAGAAAAGGTGCAGCGTAGGGCCACAAAAATGATTCCTGGTCTTAGAGGAATGTCATACGAGGAACGGTTACTTGAGCTAAATCTGTTCAGTCTCAAGCAAAGGAGACTGAGGGGGGACATGATCCAGGTATATAAGATTCTAACAGGTTTGGATGCTGTTCAACCAAATAGTTACTTCAGCATTAGTTTACATACACAAACTCGTGGCCATAGGTGGAAATTAGCGGGAGAACATTTCAAGCTGGATTTAAGGAAGCACTTCTTTATGCAGCGTGTAGTCAGAGTATGGAATAGCCTTCCTGATAATGTAGTGCAAGCTGAATCCTTGGGTTCCTTTAAATCAGAGCTAGATAAGATTTTAACGACTCTGAGCTATTAGTTTAGTTCTCCCCAAGCGAGCTTGATGGGCCGAATGGCCGTTTGTATAGTTCTTATATTCTTATGTACCTGATAGTAAATTATGAATATTTTATACCATATTAGAAATCTGTGTAATGCACTGGAATATATATCATTGTCAGTAGATTTCTGTAGCCTGCATGCCAATTTCCTGATACAAAATTATGGATATTTGATACCACAATAGATATCTGTTTAATACATTGTAATATTTATCATTGTTTCAGCTTTAAAATTGTAACATTAAAGTTTTTTTTTCTTTCTTTTTTCATCAGCTACTTGACAGCCTCGAAGGTCATAGTGCTGGCCAGGGGACTTCAAAGAGCCACCGCTGATTTCCGGCGAAACACTACAACAGCGGCAGCGCAAGGTGTGATTGACAGTCTGTGTGCGAGTATGTCATCGCGATTCCACAGGATTCATGCCAACCACATACTAGCAGATACTGCTGCACTTGACCCGCGTTTTAAGAGGATGGCCTTCCCTGATGGCAGAACAGCAGATGAGACGTTTCAAAGGCTGTCAACTGCAGCAGCAAGAATTAGCAGTGGCACACCCATCCAACAGCAACCAGCTGCAGAAGGACTGGAAGGAGCAGGCAGTGGTGCTGGATCAATAGTTTGGAGCTATTTCCATGGGGAAGTAAGGGTGGCAACAATAATTCACATTTTTTTTCTCTAAAAATCTCTAGAATCTGATATCTCAGTCTAAAACTTCCACTAGCTGTAAATCCCTGCATTTAATCTGTACATACTGCACATACTGTACATATGCAAATCTACTATTGTCACTTCTAATTAAATGCTAAACTGCATTTCATTACTCTGTTCTCTTACACTGTGTAATGGCAAAAGTTGAATCTAATTTAATGTAATCTAATCACATAAAAATGGTATCTCCCATTGTTATATCTCCCACCCCTATGAGCAGGTAGCTGGAACAGTGGAAGCCAGGAATCCCACCGCCGAAGCTGTCATGGAGGTGCGAGCCTACCTGGAGGAGCCTCTTCTTCCAACACATGAGGATCCCCTCAAGTGGTGGGAGAGTCGAGCCCCTGTTTACCCCAGGCTTAGCAAGCTGATGGCCAAGAAGCTTTGTGTTGTGGCGACATCAGTTCCCTCTGAGAGAATATTCTCCAAAACTGGACAGATAATCTCAGAGAGGAGAAGTCGCCTTAAGGCCAAAAAGGTCAGAGCTCTTGTCTTCCTTAATGCAAATTTGCCCAAGGACAAGAAAGAGAGGCAGAAAAAGCCATAAAGTAAGGAACTGCTTTCTATTTATTTACATTGCATTTTGTGTTCATTTAAAACTTGAAGGGGCTGATCTCTTATTTGCAAAGTTTACAGTAGTTATAGTAGTAATAGTGGACTGTATGTAGACATTTCCATTTTATTTATTCTAATTTTATCTACAGTATATATATATATATATAAACTTTAAATATTTTTTATTTTCTATCAAAATGTTCTTGTGTGATAACAATGTTCTTGTGTGGAAGTGTTTGTAGTAAAAGCTATTTTGCACAGAAATTCATTGCAGCCGGCTTTGTTTTTGATATTTATTTGTGAGTAGGTATTGTATGAATAACATAAGTCAACGTAGCTTTACACATACACACTTTGTACTAAAGGTAAATCCAAAATAGTGATGTCACTGTCTAAGCAGAGGGATGTTGTGCAACCCTATGGAATATAGTCCACACATGACAAATGAGGTAATAATCAATATTTCAGAATAATTCAAACTCAGATATTAGTGTGTGATATCTGAGTTTTAATTATTTGACTACAAATCTCACCACATCATTCCTCCCAGTGATTATTTCCAGGATAAACTGAGATGCCCCCAAGCTGGCTTCTTAAAACTGACTAAATATTTAAAAAGAGCCAAAAGAGCCGTTCTTTTGAACGGCTCTTTGAAAGGAACGGATCGCCAAGATCCGGATCCCCTCAAAGAGCCATAAATCCCATCACTACAGATTGGAGCCTCGGCGTGCGGGGCTACTGCTGTGGTAGACGTCCTGCAGGCGCTGGGGATTCCTGTTTCCCCGGAAACAGCTGACGAATGTGTCCGGACCCGACTACGGAGGAATGAGGCACCACTGTGGGACTACCTGCTTTCCCGTAGTGAAGCTGGTACTGCAAGAAGGTCTAGTTAACGTGATGGAACGAAATACGGAAATCCTATTGCCTGCTAAATAAAGTTCATCCCTAGTGAGATTTTCATTCTACCATACCCAAAACTGACAATGCAAACTCAGTTTCTTTGAGTACTTGAAACTTTGTGTATGTCAGTGTGTGCAATTGTGCGTATATGCCTTATATGTTTTCATAATTCTATTTTTGTGAATATGGATGTATCCGTCCCTCCCCAGGTGCCACACACCAGCAGCTTATTGAAGGCGCTGAGCGTGCCAGTGGGGGGCAGGTTGTGGGCCGCTTATTTGCCCTCCACCCCCCTCGGCAGGTGCAGCTGGTGCCTTGGTTGGCTAGCTGGATCTCCAGAGGTGCCGTTCCTGTGGCGACTATGAACATGCAGCAGGGTGTACACAAGGGTGAGGAGATACCAGATGCCTGGCATCATCAACTGGTGTTTGGGGTGGGGCCCAGTGCTGTGTACATGACCAACCCGCTGGATGTGGGTGAGTGTTTGTGTGGGTAAGTATGTTCAGCATCACTAGGCTACTCGCTGCACATTCAGTAGACTATTCTAACAGGTCTGGTGTTGTTTAACCAAATAGTTATTAAAATATTAGTTCAAATACAACAACTTGTGACCATAGGTGGAAAGTAACGAGAGAACATTTTAAACTGGATTTGAGAAAGCACTTCTTTAAACACTGTGTAGTTAAAACATGGCATAGTTTTCCTGTTAGTGTAGTGTAAGCTGAAACCTGGGGTTCCTTTAAATAAGAGCTAGATAAGATTTTAACAACTTTAAGCTATTAGTTGAATTCTCCCTAAGTGAGCTTGATAGACCGAATGGCCTCCTCTCGTTTGTAAACTTCTTATGTTCTTATGTAAGTGTGTTCAGTGCTGAAAACCACAAATCCGGAATGGCCAACTTTCTGTGTGAGGTCAAGATACGCATACATTAATGAAAGGGACAGAGCTGTTAGACAACAGCACAACACAGCACATCCACATGCAAACCAAGGATGTTTATTTGTACAACTTCAGAATGAGCAAAGACCATAATAAACAAAACTGCTCAGTGAGTGAAAAGAAGCTAAATATTCTCAACTAAAGTATAAACCCTATTTCCTTATATCCCTTCTGAATACAGAAGAAGACACATAGAAAATGCCTCTCATTCCTGCAAGTTTCAGCCCAGAATATACACTTGTAAATACTGTCATCAACTAGTCAATATTGTTAGTGTCTTCAAAAGGAGGCCTTTTGGTAGCATATCAAATCCACGTACAGCCCCTGTGCCTCCAGGCAGATCAGTCACTCATACAAATACGAGTTAAGAAAAAGCACCAAACACATATTACAAAATTTTGTAAACTGCCTGATTTAATTTTCATTCCATGTTTTGAATACATGTGTGCTCAGCTAATATGAATGTTTGCATCAAGTCACTGCAGAGCCAGCTCTAGCTATAGGCAGAATGGGCAGCTGCATAGGGCCTCTGAATTACCGGATGTTGCAGAGGAATGGAAATGATGATTCATTTTCTTAGTAAGGGGGCTTCCCAAGTAATGCTATGCCTAGAACTCCAGTAAAGGTAGAGCTGACCCCGAGCCATTTTAATTGTGTATTTATGAATGTGTTTTTTTTCTCCACATTGTCTTAACAGTGAGTGAGGCAGTCATGCACAAACGGCTGTGCAGTGAGTCTGTGCTTCTGATTCGCCGAGAGGATGTCCTTCAAAGATGGTTGGCCAACACTCCCGCCGGCACACTGTCTGAAGTCAGTTCTCACCCACGGTGGACAGCGCTAGATGTGGAGGGTGAGGAAGAAATCAACGACTCTGTTAGTCAGTATGATTCCTAACGAGAAACTGGGTCCAGTGTGCCTTATGGTTGGAGGCCTGTAGGCCAGTATAGTCATGCATGTCTCTTTGCTCAGTTTTCTTAACACTAACAAAAAAATCACTGGTTGTGTTATTCTGTGTAAGAATAGTGTACTTGGGTTGATAATGTGTGACTCGGATGTATGGCAGTGGGTACTTATATCCTGCTTCCTGTCACATTTTTTGGTAGCCCTAATGCTCTTCTGTAGATCCTCTCACACCAAAGTCCCGGAACTTGGTCCCTGGTTGCAAGTTCCTGGGCTCTCTGACTGGGACATATGAAAATCCTGGTCACTTTTGTGTGTCACTTTCACACCACAAGACAGGAACTGGGACCTTGATGCCAAATAAGCATGGGAGACGCAAGGAGCTTGTAGGCTAAATTTCAAACATAATTTCATACAAAACTACACTGTCACCCCAAAACAATGGAGGATGAACAAGTCGTTTATTGAGTTATTTGTTAGTTATCGGGGATTGATCACAATCAAAATGGGACACAGACATTTATTTTTATGACCCAGCGCATGTTTTTAATCCTTATAAAATATGGCCAGTAGAGCAATCTTTTGTTTTCCACAGAATAAAAAAATCATAACGTTAATAGAGCACAATATTAGACACACGTCAGCTATTGATCAAATTTTCTGACGCAAAAATGTGGAGACGCAAGCACGTGGTGGGCAGTGGTGGCTCAATGGTTAGGGAAGTGCACTTGTAATTGAAAGATTGCAGGTTCAAATCTCTGACCAGCAAGGTACCGCCCCCAAGCACTGCTCCCCGGGCACTGAATTAGCTGCCCCCTGCTTTGTCACCTATGGGTTAAATGCAGAGAACACATTTTGTTGTTGTGTGCTGTGGTGTGTCAACAATGACAATTAATCACTAAAATTGTAATTCAAAAAAATATTTGATTCAATTGATACAATAATTTAGGGCTGCACAACTTATCGTAAACAAACAGCGATCTTGATTCACACCTCTGTGCTCTCTCATCTCTAAATTACAACAGTTCTTCTGCATTGTATTACATTAGTTGGATCAAGCACTCCAACTTTTCCCAGAGAGTCTCAAGCCTGCCAAAAGTACAGTACTTCATGGTCTTGGTTTTCCACTGGTGTAAAAACTAATACCAGCATTGAATGACATCACAGCGCAAGGTGGGGTATTTTGTACTGAATTCGAAAAATGGCTGTAGTATATTATAGGGTCTTATACCAACATTGCATGTTGTAGATGTGCAATTCTTACTTCACCAGTCAGCTAGATTAAGATCAGGATTTTTCTTACTTTCAGTTCTTTGTACTACGGAGCCCCTAAGGGGACAAAAGGAGGAGAGAAAAAACGGCAGAAGAAAAAAAAAAAAGTAATGTTTTGTGTTATAACCCTAAACCTTTGCGTTGCAACGCAAAACCCCTGCAGGGAGTTTAAATTTGGGTAAGACATTTTTACTCTGTCATAGGGGAAAAAATGATCAGGTTTTACAGTTTTTATTAATATTACTTTTCAAGATTATGTAGTAGGGCGCATGGTGGTGCAGTGGTTAGCACTGTTGCCTCACACCTCTGGGACCCGGGTTCGAGTCTCCGCCTGCGTTACATGTGTGTGGAGTTTGCATGTTTTCCCCATATCGTCGTGGGGTTTCCTCCGGGTACTCTGATTTCTCCCCACAGTCCAAAAACATGCTGGGGCTAATTGGACTTGCTAAATTGCCCGTAATAGTGCATGTGTGAGTGAATGGTGTGTGAGTGTGCCCTGCGATGGGCTGGCCCCCCATTCTGGGTTGTTCCCTGCCTCGTGCCCATTGCTTCTGGGATAGGCTCCGACAGTTTAAAGTTTACGTTCACTACTTTTGCATGAGCGCTGTATGCATTCTCTTAGACAATCATAATGATTTTCATCCTTGCTGTTTAAATCCTCCTAGATAGGTTTTTCAGAAATTTATGCCGAACGTCTTTTTTGTTTTATTAATACAGCAATATTTTTTTTACAATAAAATCGCATTGCAATACTTAGAAATTTTCAAATACTGCACTGTCCATATATACTATACAAAATACTTTATTTCTTTTTATGCTATTCTGATCTCTGGTTCTTCCGCCCATATGGCATTTAAAGCTTAGGGTCACTTCATTTGTCTGTGTATCCAGTATTATTATTATTATTTTGTTTATTGTTGTTTTCTGAGTTCACAATTGTCTTTAAGATGGAGGTTATGTTGGGGTTCATAGGCAGGCAATTTGCATAACCAGTCGAAAAACAAAGCATTTCGTCCCACCCCAAAGTACCGAAGTACCAAAAAAGTACTTTTGGTATTGAAACTTAATGGCTGTTTTGTTTACCATAATTGAATAGCCAACTGAGTGTTTGGCAGTCATGTTTTTTGTGTTTCCTTTTTCAGTTTAATGAGTGCAATAAATGTTTAAATTTAAGAAAAAAATTATTACAGAGGGTGCCCTGTGATGGGCTGGCCCCCTGTCCTGGGCTGTTCCCCAGCTTGTGCCTGTAGCTTCTGGGATAGGTTCCGGACCCCCTGCGACCCAGTAGGATAAGTGGTTTGGAAAATGGATGGATGGGTGTAGCCCTAATTAAATCTAATTGAGGTACAGAAATAACTCCATTTGTTCAAATATTGCTCTGCTACTTCTGTCTCTTTTCCCCACATATCAAGTTAGTGCCAGTGCTTGTGGTCAGCCAATCATCAAGCTATCGCTGTAAACGCCTCCCCAGTAGTTTTTGTTTGAACAAAAAGTACCTAGTCTGGAGTGGGGATTTTAAAAAAAAAGCATTCTGGAACATCCTCTGAGGAACTACAATCAGGCCTAGTTCCTGCGTTACGAACATAAGAAAAGATCCTTGTTCCATAAAAAGGTTCTGGTTCCTGAAAGATGTTCCTGTGGTGTGAAAGAACACTATGTTTTTGTGTGTTGCACTTTGGGGATGATGTGTGGTTCAGCAGGTTAGGATGCTCTGACTGGAAGTTTGCCAGTTCAAACCTATGGACAGCAGAATTGGCCCCCTGAGTAAAGCTATAGAATTTCTGGGTCTAAATGCAATGTTTTTACAGTGTTCATGAAGCTTTTTTTCCACAACCATCTTGCATTTTCAAGCATTGGATGTTTAGTGTTGCAGCACCTGTACTTAAGTTGGTTCCTTGATAGCTGTGCACTTGTTATATATAACCTACCTTGTTTCTGTGTTGCTTCATACAAAAGCATCAGCTGAATAATAAATGGAAATGGTCTTCTTCCAGACCAGGTGAGGAAATTATGCCATGAGGAAGGCTGTGAAGATGATGGGGAGCTGAAGATGAGCCACATTGTCATCCCAGCAGCGTATCAATCAGGAGTTATGCTTTTTGCTCTGCGGGTCTCTGCCGTAGGACAGGAACTCCTGTGTACCCCTGAATTGCCTCTCTTGTGAGTCAGGCTCTAACCTCAGCCTAGTGCAGCTGGGTCTGTCACCAACTGGCCTTACTGTGGACATAGCAGGCCTACTGTTAGTTATCTGACACAATTATGATTACTCTATATTAAGGTAGGGTACACTCTTGACACATTATGTAATAACTCAACAAAATATAACAAATTTGTAGCCTACTTTATCATTTTATATTACAGCATTACCCTTTTATTATTATCACCATTATCACCATCATTATTATTACATCATCTAAAAATCAACATCAGCCTAGCCTGTTTGTAATCCTTTTTGGGTAACTTCTTTGTCTCTGTGACAGAATAGCAGGCAAAAGTTCAAATAAAGAATGACAGAATAGTCAGTGGGTCACTTGTTATTTTATGAATGAGGTTACAAACTCCTTTAGTCACAAAGTGTTTTGAGAAACTCATTAATCAACGAATGATTTTAAGTATGAGGTCACAAACTATTTAGTGATACGAAGCTTTCAGGAAACGCACCCCTGAAAATTTACCTAAATATATCTAATGAAAATTTGTTACATTTTGTTGAGTTGTTACTTAATGGGGCATTAATGTATAATGCATTGTTACAAGAAATGGTTTGTAAATCATCTTTGACCTATCTTAATTAAAAAATAGTAGAAAGAAAATTATCAGCCTTATCTATCTGTCTATTTTATTATTATTGTTATTATTATTCGCACATATTCTGAATTTGGTGCCTGCATGAAATTGTAATAAAACAGGGCCAACATAAGACTAGAACTTGGAATTGTGGAATGTCCAAAAACATCTTGAATAAGTGACATTGTCATGCTCCAGTATAGAAACAGCATCCACTGAAGGCCCTGTTATTTAAGAAGAAGGATGGACTGATGCTCGTCATTTTGCACAAATCTGTATGTTTTTGGAGTGCGCAGGATTTTAGTGTACGGGGGGTTGTTTTTTGTACGTGGATTACTCATTTAGCCAGATGTAATTAATGCCAATTTGACATGGTCCTGGATATGTCGGTTTTTCGAAACTCCTGCTGGATGTGTTGTCATAGCAGCACCTCCAAATCCTCAAACCTGCTCAGAGCAGGTTTGTTCTGTGTAAACAATGATTAACTCACATACTTAATCAGTGTCCGTGTATAGAAATCCGTTCAGTTATGGGCTCGCCATTCATGGATGCACAAATAATAAGAAGGGAATTTCAAATTGAGAGGGTTTTGCGCGATCGGCAAGTTCCTTATTGTTGCCAGATGATATTGTTTTTGAAGCCGAGATGGAATATCTTAAAGATTTATTAGCTCCGTATAGTAGAAGTCCCAACTATGTGCAAGTGCATTGCCTTGAGATATTTTGCAAGAGGCACTTTTTTGTACACTGTTGGCGATGCAGAAAATATGTCAAAGAGTACAGTTTGCCAGGCAATTTGCGAAGTCTGGTTGGTTCTGAAATATTTCCTTTGAATTTTTATTGTTTTTCCTGGAGACCTGCGAGTGCAGACAATTAAAGAGGTGTTTTATGCCATTGCAGGTAATGTATACGCAATAAAATTGCAGTTCTATAAAGAATTTAAAAATCACACTAATATTTTTATTACCCAGAATTTCCAGTGGTTTTGTCTGCTATGGATTTAATTTTGTGCCAAAAGTATCAATCAAAATTTTGAAAACCACAAGCAAATTATTAAGTATCAGAATGAAAATATGTATTCCAAATATCAAAAAAGTCAAATAAAATAATTTTTTCCATCTCTAATTTGTTTTGTTTCTGGAATGTTTCTCTTTGCTTTTGAATTTTTTTTTGCTTTTACAATGCTTTTTTGATGCTGACATTTGGCGCTGTTTTAACGGATGGGCGGGCCTTAGCAGCTTACACGTCTATTGGTCAGCTGGAATTTGGAGTGAACACGCCTTTAACCATCTGAGCCTTTAACAACATGGAATTGCATCTTTGCCATTCTATAATAGTGTACTTTTATTAGGAATTGGTATATGCAACACATATTTTGCATTCATAAAATGTCACCAACCCATCCAGTTAAGTAACTTTTGCTATTCCACCAACGCGCTGACCGGGGAAGTTTCTAGCTATTGAAAAGATGAGGGGCTAAGTCAAGTTTACCTGGGGCACCGCGGTTAAGTTAACTGAATATCGAATATGAGACTTTCTGGCTTTAATGACTTTTAAAGGAAGTAAGGTGGGGCGTTTTTAATGACAGAATTGTAATGTCCAGTACATCACAACTGACACTTTTTGCCAGCTGTCTTTTCTGATTTGGGCCGCTTTTGATGCGTTTCCTTCATTACATATTAAATCTTTGAATTCATCATACCCCTCTAATAAAACGTCCTGCTCAGATTGCATGAAAAATTGCACCCTGTTTTTTGACATTTTGTGGAAGCCAATGAGAGACTTGTTGATCAAGTTTTCTAGACTAGATATATATGGGCTTTTCAAGCAGTTCAGGTGCGCACAATCATCTCGGATGATTGGATCCAGCTAGACTAATCTACTACACAGCTGCATTTGAAAAACTGACTTATCCTGGATGAGTTTCACCGGCATTAACTCATCCAAGATGAGGCATCTGATCTCGGATGATTTAAGCAACGTACGGAGAAAACCCCCCAGGTTTGATGGCCTGTAGGGTAACTTGTAGAGGTCCCGCTGAAATAACCTTATTTACATCTAGAGTCATTTGTTTTGACACGTTTTTGACCAAAATGACATACAAGTAAGGCAAATAGCACATTAGAAGCATAAGGCTGTCAGACAGTCAATCTGGCATAATTGCTGCTAAGCCACGATTACAATGAGTGCCCAGGTATAAGTAACATCAAGTCAAGAGCTGTACAGTACAATTCATTTTGAACATAGCATGTTACATGTAATCACAGAGACAGGAATAGAGAGAGAAATATAAAAATATTGCTGGTTTCATTTGTCCTATAAACTGTTTCAGTGTGATTTAATTAAAAAAACCTAGCCCATCTTCCAGGGCAACACAGCCTACGCCTGCAGCATTACTTTCACATGCTTTGCTCCATGTGTGTGAGTCTGCGTGGTCTCCCTGCATAGAGTGGATTTCTGCTGGGAACTACTATTTTCTCCCACAGACCAAAAACATGCTGTTAGGCTATTTGGTGTCTCTATGGACTTTGCTCATAGAGTACAAATGTTTTTGTATGCATGCATGTACCCCAGCCCTTCCTGCATGGGAAAGCTTACATCCCTCCCTCATCACCCTGACCAGAATAATGAGGTAGAAGATGGATGTAGTCCCTACTCTCAACTAGAGATACAAATTATAGCAACAGTCACCACTTCTAGCAGAGTTCTAAAACTAAAAAAATTATCTTCCTATATATGATTGTAGTTTTCTCTAATCCAGAAAAGATTACCCCCAATTCTCCAATTTTTTATTATTATTTTTTTTAGTTGAAAATGGTTTATTAATGATGAAGAGAATTTAATGTTTACATGTATTTCAGTGGTGAATGTCCTGGAAGATCCCATGGCTTGGGGGTTAGCGCACCAGGATATCCTGAAAGGGATGTCCCTACCCAGTAATGCGCACCAAGCGAGCAAGGTGCGTGAAAACCTCCGGTGGCTTCGAGAGAGAGTGGCTAATGTGATGCAGCGGCAGGTGAACCTTGATAGCGGGCTAACGTACAGCCTGCTACTCGGAGCGCCCCGAAGTTCACCAAAAACCTGGGGAGGGAGAAGACAGCAGGATCTCCGAGAGCAAGAAGACATACCAGGGATCTTTCTATGGGCTACCCAGCTCTCCACTATTTTCCCTGCCAGGTGTCAGAGGACACCCCTAACGATTCCCGACCCAGCGGTGTTCGCTCCTGACATCACCAATACTAGCGGGTGCCCAAAGCCCACATCGACGCCACCATGCAGCCTAAGAGCATGACACACCTGCCCACTCCTATGCTGCCAGTACTGGCAAGCCTTTACAAGGATGGGCCTGGCTCTAAAAGGGGCCAGGTCAGTAAGGGATGCAATCCCGTGGGTCCCGAAGGTCCTTAAAGGGGCAAAGCCCACTGCTGAGACACATTCCCCGACTCCAGTCCCTCCGGGTTTGGCTTCGGTGGTGAATGCTCTGCCCCCCACGGTTTCTGCACTGGCGGTCCATGCTGGGCCCCACATTGTTCCTGATCCACCTGACCTGCTTTTTTCTGATCCACCTGACCTGCTTATTCCTCTGCTGCCCAACCAGCCTGTTCTGCTTGTGGCTTACCTGCCTGTTCTGCATGTTGTGCCTGACCTGCCTCCCACAGAGGCTCCAGTCTCGGCGGCTAACGCACCGCCCACAGAGGCTCTGGTCCCAGCCGCTTACGTGCCGCCTCCTGCTCCGCCCGAGGCTCCTGCTATGGCGTCGCCTCCGCCTCCTGCTCCGCCTGAGGTCTCAGTGCCGCCACCGCCAGTTGCTAAGCCCGAGGTCCCGGCTCCGCCTGCACCTGAAGCTCCAGATCCAGTCCCTGTTCCTGAGGAGGTCCCAGACTGTCTGACCATTGCTCCTCCTCCCAAGATGGAAAGAAAAGAGGAGCTCGAGTGGGACCCCTCGGGGACCTCCCTAATGGCCCCAATGAACTCCTCCAAGAGGAGGATTCCTCCACCATCGCCCCAGCAGGGTCGATCCCGGCCGGGTACTCACCTGTCAGTCTCCCACAAGGGGAGAGGACACCTGCACAGGGGTCGGGTCCTGCCCGCTATGCCCCCTGACTTGCCCTCGGTCTCCCTGGCTGTGGCTCCAGGGGCACCTGCGGGTCCTCTGGCTCTTGCTCAGTGGTCACATGTGGTTCGCCTTTCGGTGACTCGTCGGCCGCCTTCAGCCCTGCCTCTGACGCCTCGTCTGTCGCCTGAGGGTACCCCCACTTTGACTTGGCGGTCGCCTACGGGTCCCCTCACTGTGGCTCGTTGGTGGACGGCGCCTTCGCCTTTGGCTGCACCATCCCCTGCTGCGGCCTCTCCTACCTCCTTGCCTTTGCCGGGGTCCCCTCTGACTTCCTCCTCGCCTCCCCTGGTGCCCCCTCCGACTTCCTCCTTGCCCCCTTCGCCTGTCCCTGTACCTGCTTCCTCGCTCCCTCCGAGTTCCCCTCCTGCTCTGGCCTCGTGGTCGCCTGCTGCCCCTGCGGCGGCCGCCTATCGCCCGCTGGGGTTTTGTCCCTCCTGTCTCTGCTCCTCGTCCCTCTGTGTCTCCCTTGTTCACTCCTGGCCCTTTCGTTCCGCCTGTTGGTATTTCCCCGGTGTCTCATTTTCTGGTTTGTCTGTCCACATTCTGCGTTCTGTGTCAGGTTCTATCCTGGTTGTTGCCTATGTGCCTGTTTTGTATGTCTGTCCTGATCCCTCGTTAATGTTCAAATTTTGTCTGGCATATGGATGGTTACGATAAATTAAGGCCGTATGGAATACCAATAAGTGGGTGCACTGATGGTTATTCTCATAAAATGATATGGTTGGAAGCATTCAGAACAATCAACGACCCCAAAATCATCTCTGGATATTATATGGATTCAGTTATTAATTCAGGAGGATGCCCAGAACACGTTCGCTTGGACCATGGCACTTAAAATGTGTATGCTGCTGACATGCAGAAATTTCTGTGCTTGTCTGATGGTGAGACAGGTAACCAGCGTATTGAGCAGTGGTGGCTTACACTAATGAAGCAGTCTGTTCAGTTTTGGCTGGACCTGTTTGGCAAACTGAAAGAAGACGGACACTTCACTGGCACGTTTCTGGACAAATCACTAGTTCAGTTTTGCTTCATGAACATGATCTAGGCATGTATTATCATTTGGTCTTATTTACCTTATCGTTTGAGCACTATGAAGTGCATAAGTTACACCCCTTCTGGTAGATGCCATGGGACCTAATGCTGCATTCGATGAACATGGGAAATTGGAACTTGGTCACTCGGATACAGTCTCTGACTCTTCCGACAATGAACTTGAGTTGGTGGAATTAGTACAGGAAAGTCCAAAACAAAAGTATACAATGTTAAGAAGGCTAACTTTTATGGTATGAGAGTGAAACTACAAACTGTAAACTGGGTGGAGTTAAATAGTTGAAGAGGAATTTTTTGAAAGCACATTGTTGCAAGTGCAAGAGGACTTCATACCTATTTCCAGCAAAACTAAATCTAGGAAACTACAACCAATGTGATTTACTAAGGAAATTAAGAAGTCAGGAGGAAAAGGGTTCTGTTTCACAAATGGAAAATAACTATCCATCCATTTTCCAAACCGCTTATCCTACTGGGTTGCGGGGGGTCCGGAGCCTATCCCAGAAGCAATGAGCACGAGGCAGGGAACAACCCAGGATGGGGGGCCAGCCCATCGCAGGGCACACTCACACACCATTCACGCACACATGCACACCTATGGGCGATTCAGTAACTCCAATTAGCCTCAGCATCTTTTTGGACTGTGGGGGGAAACCGGAGTACCTGGAGGAAACCCCACGGCGAAATGGGGAGAACATGCAAACTCCACACACATGTGACCCAGGTGGAGACTCGAACCCGGGTCCCAGAGGTGTGAGGCAACAGTGCTAACCACTGCACCACCATGCCGCCCCTGGAAAATAACTAATTATTTCAAAATAAAGCAGGAGTATCTAAGTCTACAGGTTGAGTTAAAAAACAACATTAGACACTCCAAGAGGAATGTAGAAAGAAAGATTGCATTGGAGGCTAAGGATGACAATAAAAGTTTATTCCAATACTTTAACTCCAAAAGAGCTCTAAAAGCTGAAATCACTAATTTGCCCGGTAGTAAAGGCCTTATAGTTGAAAATGAAGTTGATATAGTAAATGAGTTTGATGATTTTTTTTTTACATGGGTGTTCACAGTAGAGAACATGAGTAACTTACCACCATTTAGTATGAATACAGCATTGTGTTTGACCAATATATGTATAACTGAGGCTGATGTGGTACTAAGCATAGCTAGGTTCAAAATAAAATAAATGACAGGGGCCTGATGGCATCTTACTTATAGTTTTAAAAGAGATGAGGGATATTATTAGCCAACCATTAACTTTACTATTCCAGAAATCATTATCTGCTGGTGTGGTACCTTCTGATTGGAAGCATGCTAATATAACATCCATATATAAAAAGGGGATAGAAGTAATCCAGCAAACTATAGGCCAAACAGTTTAACTAGCATTAAAGGAAAAATAATGGAAGCTATTATCCAAGTGAAAATGGTAGATTACCTGGATTCAAATAACATTCTGAGGGATAGCCAACATGGATTTAGGAGAGGTAGATCCTGTTTAACTTTGAGGAAGCTACAAGAGAAATTTATCATAAACAGGCCTACAATGTGACCTACTTAGATTTCCCGAAGGCCTTTGATGTTGTCCCCCACAAAAGGCTCCTGCTTAAGCTCAAGGCTGCAGGGATTTTAGGAACTGTAGCAGCTTGGATCGAAAACTGGTTAACAGACAGGAAGCAGCAAGTAGTTATTAAAGGCACAATGTCACAGTGGGCCTGCGTTCACAGGGTTCAATTTTAGGACCACTATTGTTCCTAATTTATATTAATGATATTAACACCAATACATACAGTAAACTGGTTAAATTTGCAGACGACACCAAGGTGGGTGGTGTAGCAGATACCGATCTAGCAGCGGAGAGGCTAAAACAGGATCTGGATTTAATTAGCGACTGGGCTGATACCTGGCAGTTGAAATTTAACATAGATAAATGTAAGGTAATCCATGTAGGGAGCAGAAATATAAAGTACAGATATTTTATGGGTTCCACTGAAATAAAGGTAGCTGATTATGAAAAAGATCTCGGTGTGTATGTTGATGCTTCCATGTCCCATTCTCGCCAGTGTGGGGAAGCAATAAAAAAGGCCAATAGAATGTTGCGTTATGTCAGAGTTTGCGGTGGACGAATAAGGTGAAAGGGCAGGAAGGATCAGGCAGGAAGGCGGAATATGGAACAAAACGGGGATTTAATGGAGGGTTACGGGAATCAGGAAACATCAAAGACGCTAACATCAATGACAGACCCTGAACTCTGGTAAGACATGGACTCAAATAGACAGGACTGGTTGAAAATAACTAGACACAGCTGGGTACGATCAGGGAAGCACACGTGGATAATCAGGGGGGTGTGGCACACACGAGGATCGTACGAGCCAGGCATCACAGGTTACATCTCTAGGTGTGTGGAGTTTAAGTCAAGGGAAGTCATGCTACAATTATATAATTCCTTGGTAAGACCCCACCTAGAATATTGTGTGCAGGTTTGGCCACCATACCTTAAGAAGGACATTGCTGCCTTGGAAAAGGTGCAACGTAGGGCTATGAAAATGATTCCTGGTCTTAGAGGAATGTCTTATGAGGAGAGTTTAGCTGAGCTGAATCGGTTTAGCCTCGAACAAAGGAGACTAAAGGGGGACATGGTCCAGGTATATAAGATTGTAACAGGTCGGGATGCCGTTCAGCCAAATAGCTATTTCAATATTAGTTTAAATAGAAAAACTCATGGCCATAAGTGGAAATTAGTGGGAGAACACTTCCTGCTAGTGTAGCGCAGGCTAAAACCCTGTGTTCCTTTAAATCAGAGCTAGATAAGATTTTAACAGCTCTGAGCTATTAGTTAAGTTCTCCCCAAACAAACCTGATGGGCCGAATGGCCTCCTCTCGTTTATAAATTTCTTTTGAAAGTAGATTTGTACTTCCAACTTCGAGAAGTTGTTGTGGATATGTTCAATTAATTTCCACCAAATGCTAAAATTCTGTATATACTGTAGCTCATTAGAAATTTTCAGGTTGATGAGGTCAGAAACGTTTTATAGGAAAGTATTATAGTAACCTTTACAATTCAGTTGGGGTGTAACGTGTCACGAGATCTCGCGATATCACAACATGATAAGATTTCTCGTCAGAGTGAAAAGCGGTCTCGTGAAGGCGCTGTACATCAGCTGATGTAATCATGTCGGCGTCTGACGAAATTATCACAGAAGATGCCCCAGACACTTTTAAATCTTTTGCGTGGCAGCATTTTGGGTACTCAGCGGAAAATATAAACGGCGAAAGGGTTACCATCTGTAAGCATTGTAGGTAAATAACTACTACTATGCCAAACCATTTGCGGCACCATCATAGCTCTTTGCTTAAATCCACTGCACCAGTGAATAAAACATAAAAAAATGTTTATGTCTGTTATTTATATTATATTTTATGTTCATGTTACATCCACAGTGGACGGGCAGGCAGGACGCGGCGAAGGAAGCAGGTAGGCGGAATACAGGACAACGGGGTTTATTTCGGGAAGACAAGGCAGATGGCGACGAACAGTACATCAATGACCGACACGCAATTAGAGGAAGACGTGGACTGATATACGCAAAACAAGCCGACGTAACAGGAAATAGTTGGACACAATCGGGGAAGCACGCGTGGGCAATTAGGGGGCGTGGCACACACGAGGATCGGACGAGCTGGGCGTGACAGTTCAATTGAGTAGTCAAATACAAGAGAAGCTTGTCATTTGAGTTTGTGGTGAAATGTATTATGGTGCTAGGTATTTGTTCTGTTCTTTACTGCATTTGATGATGGTGATTATTTAAAACATTTCACCATACATCTGCATTATTTATCATTTTTTGTCTTTCAAATAAATGGCTGCTTTCCAGTAATATATTTCCTCTTCGGAGTTTTCCTTAAAATATTGTAAAAAGACCGTCTCGTCTCGTTCTCTTGAACCCATTATCGTGTCTCGTCTCGTGGGCTGAGTATATCGTTACACCCCTACAATACAGGCATACTAGTGCTTCCGTCAGGGACTTAAAATAATATGAAATAATGAATGGTTGATTAAGAATTGTAATTTAAGTTAAATTGCATAAAATTACCAGAATTCATGATTAATAAAGCAATATATAAAAGCAATTCATAAACTGCCCAATGTACAGATACATTTATATAGATTAATTTGTAAAGCATTGTCTAGTTATGTTACAAAAAAATGAGACAGTAAAATTAAGACCCACAAATGTTTTCATCAGGTAGAGTGTAAAGAAACATAAATTTTGATACCAAAACCACCCCTCTATGTTCAGTATTAAGGAAGTTATGACAGTTTTAATATTCGGGGAATGGCTAATTTCCATGTATTGTCTTTGCATTAGAATAAAACAAAAGCTGTGATCAACAAAAATGAATTCCATGACTTAATGTTCAATAACTTCCTTGTGGGTTGAGATAACTGAATGAAACTTTCAACACATACAGAGAAAGTTAAAGAGAATCAGATAAGACACTAAACAATTAAGTTGGATATCAATTTTTCCTTTTAAAATTAATCAGTTAACTAATTAGTGTGACGGACAAGGCTAAAGATGCAAAAACACAGTGACATGGACCAGTATTGCATTTTATGACAAGACAAGTCACCAAGTAAGTAATTCTCAACTTAAGCAACATGCTTAAAATACTTTTGTAGTTAATTGAAACAGGCATGACTGGTAATTACCCTCATGGGTGATAATTAGTACAATATTATAAGGTCAAGGCCATCACTTACACACATCACACAGGTCCATGACCACCATCAAGAATAAGGTGTTAAAATCTTGCTGTCTTGGTGTAAATCACTGTACCAAGTTTTTGATTACATATAATGCCATAATACCGGCTTTTGATAGTATTAAAGCAGTTTTATTTGTGCAGGATTTTGGGAAATTTTCATAGATTTCGTGTCCGCCATGACACTCAGTGAATCAGACAGGCGATCTTCGGAACGGTAAATAACTGTCTCGGATTCATTTGATTTTGATGAAACTTCACCAGTTCACAGAAAAAACTATAGAAAGAGCATCCACTTACCTTTTGTTATTGTCCAAAGCATAGATTTTGGTTTAGAACAGGTTGAACTTGATGAAAATGACAAACAGCGCAAGCAAAAATGACAAACTGTATGATCAAATTGAAAAATTCGAATTCGAGGCTGAAGAGGGGAATCCTAAGTATGTCATAACAAGGAATCTCACAGAAATAGCCAATCACAGATAGCGCACTGCCCATTTTAACTTGGGGTTACTCTGTGATGCACCTATATCGCATAACAGTGGCAATCGTAGAAAATGGCAGCCGGGATTCCCGTGGATTGTAGCATACCTACATTGTCCAATTGGAATATGTGTTGTCATTCATTAGTAACTCTTACCTTCTGTGGAAACAAAATGTCTGAACAGGAGCAAATGTAATTTTGACCATTGCCACCTCTTTCGCCCTTATTAGCTTTGTTAGAAGTATAAGTGCAAAAACAAATAATACCAGAATCCAGAATACCAAGTGATACTTAAAGATGATTTATTAAACTTAAATTTATTAAAACATTTGTTGTTAACACTTGGATTTACATTTGCTATATCAGTTCCTTGTTGTAATATTTATTTTTCTAAATCCCTACACTATTTTTGTTCAAATGCTAGTTAATTGGCAAACAGAACTGCCAAGAACTGCTCAGTGCTCACCTGGAGTATTAAAACATTGAAAATAAAAAAATAATAAAATAATGTTCAAAGCAGCCTTAACTTCTACAACTCTTTAAAAAAAGCTTAATCTCTACACTACTCCTTGATATATAAAAAAGTGCAGGTTGCAAGAATACCAATACAAACCAAAACAATGATGTCCCCAACAAATAGAACCAAGTAACTACATCTATCATACATGTACAGGAATGTCTTCCCCTGAAGTACTGTACAGTATACAGGCAGCATATGTTTACTCTTTAACCGTAATTTACACTGGTGCTGCACCTAGCGGATACATTAAAGTATTAATGTACATAGGAATGCTTCATTTAACAGGGTAAACTGGAAATTTCTACTGGCAACCTTACTAAAATTTGTATATGTGAGAACTTCATAACCTGGATTAAAATTTTTTGCAGTTCACCTAAAGCCTGCATAAAAACGAATGACCAAATCTCCCCAAGCTTCATTCTCAGAAGGGGCACTAGGTAAGGTTTTCCACTTTCTCCATCACTATTTGTTGTATTTATTGAACCATTGGCAGCAGCAATTCGGAAAAATAATGATATCAAAGGTATTCAAACAGCAAATATAACCCACAAAATTAGTCTTTATGCGGACGGTATTACTTTTCTTTCAAAATACACAGGACTCTCTCTCTGAGGCTATAAGACTCATAAATAAGTTCTCCTCCATCTCAGATTACTCTATTTATTGGAACAAGTCAATTGTTCTTCCAATATTTTGTGACGTCAAGTTCAATCCAACTATCCCACTTCAATCTGGGAACAATAGATACCTGAGTATTAACATTTCTGCCAAGCTGTCAGATGTGACGCGATTAAATCACAGTCTTCTGCTTAAAAAGACAGAAGATCTTTGCACGATGGAATAATCTGCCCACATCACTTTTGGGAAGAGTAAGCAACAATAAAAATGATGATCTTGAAAAAATTAACTACATGTTCTCAATGGTTCCGAGTCACCCTCCGCTGGCTTAGTTCAGATCACTGGACTCCTTAATTTCAAAATATCTATGGAAATACAAACCACCACGAATAAGTTTAAAAACTTTAAAGAAACCCAAAAACTGTGGGGGTGTGGAGCTCCCTAATTTGTAGTTACATTCTTGTCAGTAGATTGATATATGTCCTAAAATGGACTACGCAAAACAATTTAGACCTTACCTGGCTAGATATCGAGCAAACTTTCTGTAACAATATTCGAATCCAGGACCTGCCATTTATCAGTCATATGCTTAAACAACATTGCTGTTTTAAAAGCATTAATATCAGCACATCGCTGACAGCCTGGTGGAAATTTCTTAAAATGAACTAAACTTCATTGCGCCCATGCAAACTTACACCCATCTGGAACAACCCTGACATCCTATTAAATACAAAATGATAAACTTCCCAGCATGGCATAATAAAGGAATCATGCGCCTCGAACATATAATCCAAGGCAATCGAATGATCTAATTTGACAAAACAGTAGAAACTTATGGCATTCAGAAAAACAAATACTTATTATATTTTCAACTTAAATCAATAATACATAATAGATGGTGCCGTAAACAATTAGATCTGGAGCTTTCAGCTAAAGTAACAAACTTCCTAATAACTCCAACTAAAAAACTACTGTCTAGGATTTACGTGCATCTAGCAGAATCTGATACTGTAGAATGATCTCACTCCCTACCCACAAATGGGAAAGGGATTTACTCATCAACCCAGACACTAACTTCTGCAGGCAAATTTGCTTGAATACCTTTCGAATGACTCAGAACTCCAACCTGCAGTTAATACAGTACAAAATTTTACACAGAACGCACTACACAGGGCAAAGGGTGTTCCAGATGGGTATCAGAAATACTGACATACGCGTAACTTGTAAGAAGGATGGACCAGATAATTTCCTTCATGCTTTCTGGTACTGCAACCCGGTCAATGAATTCTGGCAAAAGATTTGTGCAGACTTATCGACATACCTAGGGCATCCCATCCCACCATCCCCCTCACTTTCCCTGCTTGGGGACCTCAATAACATTAATATAGACATGAATAAATCTTGCATGCTTCTCACAGTACTAGCCATTGCCAAGAAAACAATCCTTTTGAACTGGAAGTCAAAAGAGAGTTTAAACATAACTTAGTTAAAAAAATCTACTCTTAGACTATGTTTCCATGGAGAGGATGTCTCCCTGTAAGAAAAATCAATTGACAGATTTTGAACATAGTTGGTGTGATACTGGTTAGAAACGTAAGGCACAAATCCAGTAGTGCGGGCAACTGCCGGCTTTAATGGGGAGATCTGGACATAGGTACTGTACAGGCAAGGATCAGCGGAAGGCAGGGTCAGTAGACGTAAGCGGGGATCAGTAGCCAGAGGGTCCGTTCTACAGGGAAGCATGGGACACGAACACACGGGGAAGCGGGAACGGGACGTGCCGGTTTCAGCAAAGGAAGCAGGTCTGGATGGGGAGCGGTTCTGGGAAAAGGAAAGGGAGCGGGTAAGGAGCACACACTGGGCAGACAGACCTGGTAAGGGAAAGAGGGCAGACAAAAGACAGAAAAATGCTTGGTACGGCTCAAGATCATTTGTGCACTTCACATTGTGCTTGGGCTTCCCGGTTCCTTTTGAAGGTCCGGGGAGCCGGCCACGTAGGGTGCGCAAGGTGAAAGTACGCCTTGAGGTCAGGATCCGGTACTGCGCTGGCTGGAACCCAGCTGCGTTCCTCGGGTCCACAACTCTCAAAGTCTGCCAGGTATTGTAGTTGTCCCTGATGGCGACGGGAGTGCAAGATGGAGTGAACTTGGTTGGAGGGAGCCTCCTCCTGCACTTCAAGCGGGGCAACGTCCGGATGCAAGGAGCTGCGTTTGACGTCACGTGGGGTGGTTGGGGGGTGGGGGGGGGGCATTATTGGAGCGGGGGCTGGGGTGCCCGGGTGGTGGGGGTCACCATGCCTGACCGGAACGGCTCTCCATTTGCCGGTGGATCTGGGGTTGTCCCATCTTTAGCTGCTAGCTGGGGTCCCATCGGGTGTGGTGGGGCGGGACTCTTCCGGTCTGCACTTGGGGGGGGTCCCCTGCTGCCGGGCTGCTTGTGGCACCCCTGAGCAGTCCGGGTGACCGTCAGCTGTGCGAAGTTGGGGATGGGAACTAATTGGGGCCAGTCGGGGATCTGGCCCCAGTGCGGTGGGGGGCCCACTCCTAGCACGTCCTAATTGCTCCCCTGGGCCTGAAACCACACTTCACAAAACACTAGGGCTTTGAGGGGCAATGGGGAGGTGCGCTGAGGCACTGCCCCTCAATTTTTACTTGCATATTAGACATGACACTAGGGCTGAGGAGGTGGGTTGAGGCAGGTGGTGCTCTGCCGTCTGCCAGTGGTGGGGTGCCTGTGCCTCAATTACTCGCCCGTTTTTTTGCACTTTAGCTATATACACAGTCCATACTACATTAGGGCCTGGGGTTACGGGGAGAGGAATGAGGGACTCCACCATCTACCAGCAGTGGGGCCCTCATATTCTAACTGCACCCACTAATTTTAATGCATTGTAGACATAAACACATAACTCTCTCACACATATACATACACACTTTACACTAACATGGAACGGGGAAGCGATTGGGGCTGAGGGGCCTCCCGTAATCTGTCTCTGGCCCTGCATGGGTCGGGGGCCTACCGTGAGGAGGATCCATCAAAGCGGAGGATGCAGGCGACCCTGGCTGGTGTGGGCGGCCACCTCTCGTGGGCCATGGGCTGAGTGGTCCTTGGTTCTGCTGCGCCGTGGTGGGACCCTTGCAGGCGGTCCAGGGATTCTTGGAATGCTCTGGGGCCTTCTAGGTAAATTGGGGGGTTGGGTTTGGGCCGGGTGGGGGGTCTGCCGCTCTCTGGTCACCAGGGGTCTGCTCCCGGGTGGGGGGGACATGTTGTATGGGCCTTCTTTCAGTTATGCTGCGTTGTGGGGGGGGGGGAACGGGTGGGGGAGGCATGCCGGCGTGTGGCCATGCCCCCCAAGCTCTTCGGCCCTGGACCCGCTTGCCTCGGTGGGGTGGGTTGCAGGCAAGACTGGGGTACTTGCCGCCAGTTCCTCCTCTGCAGGCCTCCTTGTACAGGGGTTGGCGCCCCCTTAGTCCCTCGCGGGCCTCCTCTCAGGTTGGGCGGGTGGTTGTCTCGAGGACACGTAGCTGTGGACGCTTATGCCATGGGGTGGCCTCAGTTGCCTGGTTCCCCCAGCCTTGGGCCTGGTGTGGGGCCTCAGGCAGAGCAGGGACAGGCAGAGGGGCCTCCGGAACAGGCGGAGTCAGGACAGACGAAACAGATGCCTCAGGAACGGGTGGAGCAGGCGGAGGCATCTCGGGTGGTGCCGTAGCAGGGACCACGGGCGTAGCCAGGACCTTTTTTTTTTACAAAAAAAAAGGAGAAAAAAAGAAAATACAAATAATAATAATAATGATGATAATATTACTGGAAAAAGGAAAAGTATGTGGCTGATGAGCGCAAAATATTTTGCTACAACCATCAGTGTACATAAATATAAATATAGTCATTGATTCTGGTGTATAAGGAAAAGATAGGAAGGGAAAAGAGAAAAAAAACTGTAAAGATACTGCTTCATAAGTAAATATACCAATGAGGTGTTCAACATATAAGTGCCAAACAAACCAGTGTCAAAATAATGATGATGATAATGAGAAGAAATGACCACAGAAGAAAATGAAATCATAATAAATTAAGAAAAACAAGAAAAGGGGGCTGTAGAAAAATAAATTAATAAGTAAGTATGAAACCAGTATGAAACCAGAATAAGGGTAGAGACTGAAGGGAGTAAGTATGTATGTATGTTGGTCATTTATTCTTAAATGGAAGTGTGGGGATGATTGTGGGTAAGGACTCCATACCTGTGATTAGAATGTTTTTGGACTGTGGGGGGTAGCCAGAGTACCTGGAGGAAACCCTACGACAGCATGGGGAGAACATGCAAACTCCACACCAATAGAAGTGTGAGGCGACAGTGCTATCGATTGCACCACCCCCCTGAAGATTACAGTAGCTAAACAGCCTTTTTGTCAGTTTCGGTGCCAAAAACGGCAGACAGACAGTGATTTCTGGAGGGTGGCACTGGACTGCATGACCTGAGGGGGGAGAGGGGGTTGCCAACTGGGATCCTGAGGTGTGTCATCGCGCGGTGGATGCAGCAACATGCTGTACCAGTACATGTTCCCCAACCTGACCTGATCTGAATTAAATTCAGTTATTTTTATATAACACCTTTACATGGGAGTGCTATATGTCCCTACATCATTCATACAGAATCGTTCAAAAACAGTGAAAATGGCAAAACAAAGAAAGAAGAAGAGAAAGAAAGGGGTGGGCACCATCTGAGCTGGAGTCCTGGCTCAGTCCCATGGAAGGGTGGCACTGTAACATCATTATGAACTAACATCAACTGTAACAACCTTCTATCTGCCACCCTTGGTTTTACCAAGCAAGCTCACTTGAGTGAGGGCAGTTAACCTTGAATCCCCAGAGTTTTTTTTTCTCCCTACATGGGAACTTTTGTTTTCTTTTGTTTCCTCTCCTCTGTTGTCCTCCAGCTTTCATTCTTTCCTTTTTTGTCTTTCTTTTTCCCTGTATGTGAATTATTCTGTTTATATGATGCAGGAATGTATCACAACGCACCCATGTAAAGCACCTTGGGGCAAATCCTTTACCTCATTGTGAAAGCTAATATATAAAAATAAAATTAATTGAAGTGAATAATAAAGAGCTTCTTAGTTTACAATGACGTCAGCTTTGCTATGGATCTCCAGCTCTCCACACTGGTGTCAAAGGTTGGATCAAAACTGATGGAAAAATTACCAGGCTTCTAGAAGATGTAGCAAAAAACATGAGATGACTGGGGGGCTGAGCCTTATACCTCTGCAATTCCCTTATTTTTCTGGTGAAAGAAATGCTATGTTTCTTGTACAGCTGCATTTTTCCAAGGCTAACAGAGGGAGGCAGCACCTGCCAGCCGCAAAAGTCAGCGGGTGATATTGATTGTTCCTGTCATTCTGGGATAGCTGCTGCCAACACAAAACCTGCTTTGGGGAAACTGATGCTGCACTAATTATAACTGCCAATGAGCAAAACCATGGGCCATTTGTGACTGAGGCACCTGCTATGAGTATAGAAAGAATCCCAATGCATTTGCTTGCTAGAGGATGGCATACCTCTATGAGAGGACCATCTTTTAAACTGCCAAAGTACTGAGTTCAGATGGAGACATGGTTCAATGGACGGAGTACCCAGGAAACAGGAGTACCAAGTGCTCATACTAAAGATGCTTCATTTAGCAAACATCCACTGATAGAATGAAGGATCAGTTTAGCACTCAACTCTGCTGACATGGACAAACTTTGGAATATTTGCAGTTCATCTGCAATTTGATGTGATGGTTCAGGCAGAGTCGGCGCTCCATGCCTTCATGCATGTCCTCACCCCAAATTTATTGTGGCAGCAAATTCTCCTATTTGCCTCTAAGACTTTAGCAGTAAGTCTGGCAGAAACAGGCAGAGTGGAGAGTCTTAATGCAGAGGCATTTAACAACTCTGCCCTTCATTTGTTTTTTTTTTTTGTTTGTTTTTTTATTTTTTAATTTACTGATCAATCGAAATGTTTTCTGAAGGTGCAGTTGTGCCATGTTTATATTCCTGTTGTCATGTGCTGCTTATGTTGACCACTGTCGTGGTGATCATATCATTCAACAATGACTTGTGTGTTCAAATTGTCTGCTGAATGAGTGAGTCAGTCATTCAGTTTTTCCCTATGGACCCTCAGCTCATTACTGTATTTCATAATAAGACTCTATGCTGCCAGGGCAGCAAATAACAGCCTTGAAGCCAGAAGGCAGGAATCTGGGGGAGGCTCACTGTTTCCGTCTATTGTATTAGGGTTACCTTATTTGGTGAGACAAATAAGAGTATGTGTTCTTGGATCAGAATATGAATTAGTTTTCACATTCACTGGTCAATGAAATAGCACATTCTTATGAATATTAATGAGTTTCCCTTTCCCCTAACCACCCAAACGCATATATGCACCTGTACTCACTGACACCAGTAGCTATACTTACATACACCTGTAACATAGTAATATCTGCACTGTATGCATTCTTTGCTCCCTGCAGGACTTGTGTAATGCCTATTCCACTTGCTCTCTGCGAATGACTGACATGGGTATTGCCTGTATAATTCGAATGGAGCTAGCCAGTCTTGCTTGACTCAAGGTAAGGTTCAACTTGGTGCATGAGCTTTGTAAGGAATCTTACGCACAGGTAGATACTGATCACACACCTGCTGTCGAGGGGTACAATATTCCTACAATTAGATACTTAAAAGTTAAGCAAAGTACTCTGCGGGATGCCATAACAGTGCGGCTTGTCCCAACAGCAAGAGTGAATGCTACCATATACCCCGAACACCTGATCCAGCAGCACGCATCGCACCCCCTTCAAGCACTCCACAGTACATGCAGATCATCGCAGCATCCCACTAATCCTACAGATGAGGCATCTGTCTCCTTCCCTCCCACTCTTCCTCTGTCTGTCCCTCTCTCTCGCCCACAGAAGCATTTACTGTATCTCATCAATAGGGTCCTGCGAGAGATTAGAATGGGTTCCTGAGTGTGCAGGTGCTTCTAGCACGGACTGCTACCAGGTGGCACAACAGGCTAAGGGGACTAGCTATCTCTTTGTCATCAAGGCCAAGGTCCCATGTCAGAAAGCTGTGCAGTTATATCAAACTGCATGTGATAAGCCATGTTGTAAACTCTGCCAAAAGTACAGTCATAACGCAGAGGATTAGACAGCTTCCCTTTTTTTTGCAGATTACAGCATCCTGATAAATCACACAATGACGTCAGTAATAGGCATTGAACACAGAGACAGCAGACTGCTCTGACAGTTTGCTTCCATTCTGCTTTTGCTAATTCCACTGGACCACATAGTTTATTGAAAGGGAGTAATGAAGAGTGAATGTCACCAAACTTTTTTCCAAGTCATGATTTGATAGCACATCTCCCTCAAGCCAGTAGGGGGCAATATAGGACAATATGCCTTACCAACAGTTGATTATATAACGGGTATGTCTTATGGATGGAATTCTCTCCTCCTCCCAAGTGGCTTATGGGACAATATGAAACTTAAACAATGTGAGTGCACAGGGACAGGGGTCAAGGCTGGATGCGACGTGTCTTTGGTTGTTACATGTTGTCTCTTCTTGTATTTTGATTGGTGTAAAATGATCATTTATATACTCATTAGTATACTCAGACACCTTATCTCCATCTCCCCCCCACATCCCAGACCAATTTTCACACAGTTTTGGTAGGGTGTTGGATGCCACCAGAGTTACCCTTTGTCACAGATTCTTTTTATGGCTTTTATGGACAGAATTTCTAGGTGTAGCCAAAGGGCAGAGGAAGTATGGTTTGGTGGTCTCAGGATTACGTCTTTGCTTTTTGCAGATCATGTGGTCCTGTTGGTGTTGTCGGGCTGTGGCCTGCAGCATGCACTGGGATGCTTTGCAGCTGAGTGTAAGGCAACCGGGATGAGGATCAGCACCTCCAGATCTGAAGCCATGGTGTTTGATCAAAAAAGGGTAGATTCCCTTCACCTGGTGGAGGATGGTTGCTGCCTCAAGTGGAGGAGTTTAAGTGAGGGAATAAGGGAGCAGGAAATCAACAGACGGATTGGTGCAGTGTTGGCAGTAATATGGACACCATACCCTTCTGTTGTTTTAAAGTGGGAGCTGAGCTGGAAAGCAAAGCTTTTGTTTTACCAGTCAATCTACATTCCTACCCTCACCTATGGTCATGAGTTTTGGGTAGTGACTTAAAGAATGAGACTATGGATACAAGCAGTGAAAATGAGTTTCAACCGCAGGGTGTCTGGGCCTTAGAAACAGGGTTTGGAGCTCAAACATTCGGGAGGGGCTCAAAGTAGAGCTGCTGCTCCTCTGCATAGAATGGAGCCATTTGAGGTGACTCGGGCATCTATCTAGGATGCCTCCTGGACAGTTCCCTGGGGAGGTGTTTCAGGCATATCCAACCAGGAGGAGGCCCCAGGGAAGACCCAGGACATGCTGTGCACCAGCAGGATGGAATCTACATGTTTTATGGTGAATACAGGATGAGAATGCAGGATACAGACATCAGAGTGCTGCTGTTATGGCTCCTACTTCTAGTTGGAGTGATTTTGTTTTGGAGAGGTGAAAGCCCTTGTGCCCTTGTTGAACTTCCCAGCCTAGGCAATAGAAGGGAGAATAGGGAGTAGGGAAACCACACTACCCTGGAAAAGCAAGGTGCCAGGTCTGTCTGATGGCCAATTTTATTCTTCAGTTAATCAGTATTTGATACTCATAAGACAATCAAGTCACACCGTAGTCTTAGTTTCTTTGAGGGGAATATTTAGTTTTAGTTAGTGTTTAGCCTGTAGCCAGTTTCTGAAGGATTGAACCAATAAGCCTTGGCTGTTTACTCTTGTTTTGCACACAGCCCCAAAAAGTAGTTCAACATATGGTGTGTGTGTGTGGGTTGGGATTATGTTTATATTACTTTGTGGGGACCAGTTGTTCCCCATGTAATATAAATGTAATATAAGCCTGTTATTTTGACATTGTGGGGACCATTTTTCAGGACCCAACAAAGATCTGCGAATACAATCAAAAAACTAAAAATGCCAAGTCTTGTATTTTGTTTGGTTACTTGTGGTTAGGTTTGGGTAGAGGTCAACATATTGGGATTAGATTTTTCCCCATAGAAATGAATGGAGAGTGCCCACTAAGATATAATTACACACCTCTGTGTGCGTGTGTGTGTGTCGCAACACCTTCTTTGTGTGTATGTTTGTGTTTGGAGGGAGGGTCTAACTAGGACCTAACAGAACCTAAGGCAGAAGAAAGTCTTGCAGACATGTAAAACCCATGTTAAGTGCAGTAAGTCCCTTTTTTTGACTGACCCAAGGTCAGTGAGAAATAATCATCATAATCCTTTCATGTAGCTTTAAAACTCTCTCTGCTCTTACCGACACCACTTTCTGCTGTAGAGCTGTCCAGGCAGTCATCTACTATTTCCACCTACACATGTTACTGTTCTACCTTCCTGTTTCCTCTGAGCTCACTTGAAACTGTGAAGATACATTGGCAGACCATGGCTCTGTGGGAGGAGAGTTTTCTTTGTCTACACTGCCTTTGCTGGTGGGCAGCACAGAAGTTAGCCTGTGCATCTGTGTGTGTTCCACTGAACCAAACCATCACACAATCATGCTACCATGCTTCATGAATTGATAATATTCTCAGCTTCATCACACACTGTTGTCTTCCTTCTGAGAACATGTGTCTTGCTTTTAGTTTTTGTCTTTTTGTGCTGTTTTTTTGTAGTTGGTTTAATATTGTTTTGTTTTGTAATATTTTGATTTTCTTAAAAACAAATATCTCTTTAGTATTATTATATTATTACTACTGTTTTTTTGTAGGGCAAGATGCAAAGTATTCATGTATAACAAAATGTTTTACTAGTAAATTTGCTCACATTAACCTGTCAGTCAGTCTTATAGAATAGAATAGAATAGAATAGAATAGAATAGAATAGAATAGAATAGATACAAAGAGCTGGTCAATCCGATAGGCGACAGATGTAGCCAAGGGCATAATGACTTGCCAGACAATTTCACTTTGCCTCAGATGGGGGGTGCTACTTGTGATGCTCACCTACAGTATGGCCTCACATCGGCTGAGACCAGTACTGATAAAACATGCCCATAAAAAATTGGTAGTTTTTACAAATTGCATCTTGTTCTCCATGAGACAAATAGCCATTCAAAAATGAGGACCACAATAATAAAATCCCTCCCAGTGCAGGGGCGCCGATTTTGCACCCTATGAATGTCAGGGTCAGCACCTGTTTGTCTCAGTTTTTCCTGTCTTCCCCTGTTGTCCAAGTTTTTAGTGTTTCCCCTGTTCTCCGAATGGCTGCATAGCTCAGTCTTGTGGTCAAATACCACCTCCTCTGTTTTTGTATTTTTGTAGATTTTGTTCCCTTGTGTTTCATTTGTATCAGTTTTCTAGTTCCTGTGTTTTGATTTGTATTCGGTTTTGGTTTTTGCTTTTGTGCCCCTGATTGTGTCTTTACCTGCCTGTTATTCCCCTGCGTTAGATTTGGTTTCCCTGTTTCTGTTAGTTTCTTAGGTTCCCTGTTTGATTGTTTGATTCCCTAGTTCCCTGAGTTTATTATTAGTTTCACCTGATGTCTGTTTTCTTGTGCTAGTCCTTGTGTATTCTACCCTGATTGCTCGTTGTCCTGCACCCTCCCTGATTGGTTAATCGTTTTCACCTGTCCTGTATTATCCTTTTTAACCTTTTGTATTTAAGTTCCTGATCCTGCTCAGTTCTTCCTGGAGTCATTGATGTTATATGATGTTGAATGTGTTTTGTTATTTGTCGCCCAACTGCCCCTTGTTGCCCTGACCTTTAGTAGTTAGTCTTCGTTTTTTCCCCTTTAGTTTTGACCCCTTGTGGTCCATTGTTTTGTTAATAAACCCCCATGTTCCTGTGAGCCGCCAGTGGGTCATCCACTTTCTGTTCCTGCTTGCTCCATTCCTCACTCCTGTGAGAAATCTGCCTGGATTCATGACAATGAAAGTATATCATATTAGGCTCCCAACCCTGATCTATCTAATTTTGTTGAATATGTTCCACATTTTTAAGGCCCCTATCACTCAGAGGCCCTTGTAATCGTCCTAACACCCCCCCCCCCCCCCCCCCCCGCCCCCTTTACAGCGTCCCTGTCCGAGTGTGTCTTATACATTCCCCCATATACCAGGCACCTCAACCACTATCCTTCATATAGTCAGGGCATATACTATAACACTACAGCCAACTTACAAGCAGGTTCACTGAAGCACTTAAGATAACACCTTTGACCTGAAAGTGGGATCTGACTCATGCACTAGGTGTCAAGTGAACTGCTATGTGATGTTGCTGTTTCATTGCTTGCCATAGCCTAAACATGTGCCCTTTGTCTGGGGGCAGACCTTGCTAGGACCCAAATGCACATTTTGCTGAGTCACTGGTTTGCTCTAGGAAGATGGACATCCACGTCTTCCTAGGAAGATGGACATCCATTGTTCTGCTTCCAGGTTTCATAAATTTTGGTCTGAATAGCCATTTTGACAATTGCATGAAGGAGCATAGTACTGCAAAAAGAGCACTATTCATTGTTCACATGATTAGGGTGATTCATGGTGTATACTCATTTGGGCATAAAGAAAACACCTGTTGTTAGCATTTTAAAATAGCTTTTGAGAAGACTACTTATTTTCCTTTGAATTGAAAAACATCATCATGTTAAGGCTGATTTATACTTCTGTGTAGAATCCAAGCAGTTGATATGCCATGAGTGCGGTGTAGCTGCTTATCCTACATCATAGCCTGACACGCACCTCCTCAGAAACGTAACTATAAGCCATGTGACTAATGATAGTGTGTATACCATGCAAAACAATACATCAGCCTTTAGTCTGGAATAGGACAGCTTGTGGTGTAAACACCATTGCTGTTCTTTTATAAGGCCACATCACTATTTTTATATATAGTTTCCCTGCAGACACTTTGATCCAAAGCAATAGATATTTTTTTTACCTGTTTATACAGATAGTGGCATCCCATGCAGGATGGTTCCTGTCTTGTGCCCTGTGCTTCCTGGTATAAGCTACAGGAGTTTCCTGGGATAAGATACATGCAGTGCTACAAGAAATGTGTAAATGATTCGAATTCACCCACAACCCTGGAGAATATACTACTACTAATAATAATAATAATAATAATAATAATAATAAATAATGATGATGATGGTCATTATAATTATTATTATTAATTGTTGTCATCAGATTATTTGGTCTGGTTAGAACGTGACGAACATTATATTAACCAAAGAGCGGCTCGATGGAGCGAGCAGTCGTGACGGCACTCAGAGAGAGGAGGCGTCATCTTCCTTTTTACTGTCAGTGCCAACACAGTCTTTCCAGCAGAAACGCGTTCACCTCCTACGAAGACGGACGAGGTAATTTGAGAAAACAGCGACAGGGGGAGGATGCAAGCTGAAACAGAAGCTAAACTGGGAACAAAGAAACGGGAGCAGCTCTATTTGATGTGAACACGAGGGAGCTTTTTGGACTTGGGGGGGGGGAAAAGTTCTACAACGGGCTACTAAGTAGGAGCTTTCCTGGAAAAAAAAAACCGATAAACGCCCTTTCCAAATAGTCAATCGACTGGAAATGAGCGATTATGAATCGCTAATGGGATAAAGATGGAATTGCCAGAGAGTTGTGGAAATTAGAAGAATCTCTGATGAAATCCGAATGGAGTAGAGAATGAGCATGGACAGAGCGCGTGTCCCCGGCATCCAGCCCTGCTGGACCTTCCTCAGGGATACACTGCTCATTTGTCTGTTCGTCGGTAAGATTAATTTAATAGTGACATTGTATGCCAACTTTTCAATATTTAATAACCACAGAAGGTCGTCAGGTGTGTTCGTCCGCGTTATTGAGATAAGTGTAGTGCTCAAATAAGAACGCAATGATATTCATCTTTTATTTAGTTTAGGTTCTGTAAGCGGGCACTGCGTATTGTTAACTGTGAATTTCATGCCAGCTGTTGGCACTGCGTTCCCGAAGCGCAGTAAGCCTACATGGTTCAATACGATTGAACAGTTTTTAAACACGTACTTTGCGTAATTTACATTTGTTCTCTACACATTCTTGAAGCAGTTTTCTTATTTGAATTCAGGAAGAACACTTTTACAGACACTGTCGCTACACGTTTCAATTTTAGGTTGTTTGGCGCAAACTTAATATTTAGCGACAAGCTAGAATTCCGGCGACCAACACTGCACACATTGAAACAAACCTAAAATGACCCTCGGAAGACGGGCTCCAGGTGTAACATACAGCGCATTTCCAACTCTGCTTTGCCAAGTTATTGCTTTATAACCCATGTAGTCGTGGCGGGGCTTCAGTCTTTGTCTCACGGTGTTGAGCCGCTGTGTTCCGAGGTGATGCGGTGGGGAGTCCCCAAACCGGAAATGAGCCCATACTGAGCATTGCTGTTATGCACCTCAACCCCACGGGACTGAAATATTAGCTATTGGACAGTAACTTTGTAGACGAAGTTTCTAGATACTATTTGGTGACCCAGAGATCTTAAGCAACTTGCCTACACCCCCTATTACACATCACCTAGAGCTATTGGTGAATTTCTACCAGGAAAGAGTGAGACAGTGAAAACAACATTCCTCTTGTGCAGTGAACACTAGACCTGTTTTTTTTCTCCACAATTTTTTGACGTGCATCTCCAGCTTCCTTTGTTGGCCATTTGTATGCATTCTTGAAGCAGTTTTACCACCTGCCAAGTGGGTTCTGTTTCTTAGTGATGGAACTTCTCTCTGACAGGTGGGAGTTTGGCCCAGTGTGAGGACTGCCTGGACTACTGTTGTGAGGGATCATCTCCCTTCTGCTGCTCGTACTACGCCTACGTGGGGGATGTTCTTTCGTAAGCGGTTTCTTTCTGACCCTTTTCTTCTGTGTGTCACTCTAGTGTGAGGCTCTCTTCTCTATGTGTGGGTGTGTTATAGAAGAATGGCCATTTCAGGTCTCACTTCATTACTGATGCATGTGGGTTGTTTTCCTAAACTTGTGGAAATATTGTTTGGGAGCAGGTCCACATATAGAAAGTATGACAAAAACTAAAAACTCTCACAAGGTAAAATGTCTTTTTTTTAATTATCACTTTTTTCGTTTACTTAAATATTCAGATATTTCTATTGTTAGTTTTCCTATGCTTTTGAGTTTTTCCAGTAGTGATAGGAATCATGTATTGTGTTAAAATGAGAGTCTATATGGAGCCCCTGCAATGCTGGGTCTATATTTCTGTGTGTTTCAGGGGCACAGCTATTTCAGGGATCGTGTTCGCTGTTGTTTTTGTCATGGGTGCTGCGGCTGGCATTTTCTTATGCGTGTGCATGTGTGTGAAAAATGGGCGTAGTTCCAGAGTAGATGTCCTCAGAGCTTCCCACATCAACACCATCACCCAAGGATATCCAGGTATTACCTAAATTATATACCTATATTAGAAAATAATTAGTGGTTATTAGAACTATATCTTAGTTTGAGAGCCGGCAGTGTGTTGATATGATGTTGAAATGGCACTCCAGATTCTCTCACAAAAAATGTCACCAGCATTTGTCACCTTTCTGATCATATCCATTGATTTTTTTTAAATCTATCCTGTACAATTTACAGTTAAATTAAAGGGTAAATACAGATTACAGATTAAGTATATGTTTCAAATGTATGACCGATGCTGTCGTAACTATCTTACAATATGAATAATAATATACAGTGGAACAGTGGCATCCCCTGTACTTTGAGGAGCTAATGCCATATAATTATTTCTTTTTTAAGCTATATCTCATGACTTTCCTTTTTAGTTTGCTGCTATCACTAACCTTCTAAGCACCCATGGTGGCTTATTTAAAAACAAATTAAGAGTATCAAAAGCAAAAAAACACAAGAATATTCACAGCACAATTAAGCAGAGATGTTCACTATGTGAGTGTTACCGGTAGACTGACTCATATACAGGTATTCTCTCCTTTGTTTATCTGTAAATAGATGCATGCTTTGTCAGACACATTTTAGCGCAAAAGGGTTGGTTGATTGAGAACCAATACATTGGACAACCAAGACATTTTTTAACCGAACAATATGGTCAAGAACTGAATGCTACGATATTTTATATCAATAACAATGATGTGGTTTGTTCTGGAGTGTGCTGAGATATTTATGGTGACATCCCAAGTAGCTTGAAAGTGACCTCTTATCTGTGGGACTCCTTATGAATGGAGAGCACATTTCAGCAAGTATCATTGAGTGTGATGGCTTTTTATATGCATTTGCTATTTCAGGTCCACCTCCACCTTACACCTACGACTATGAGATGTTCCCCCACCATGTCCCTCCTCCACCCTACACCCCAACCCCACCCAGGATGACCAGCTACCCTCCTCCTCCTCCTTACCCAGGGCATACTTGGAAGTAACCATGCCCCATCCCAAAGTGCCTCATAGGTTCTGAAGACCTATGACTTCTGTGGAAGCATAGGCTGGCCTAGTTTACATTGCTGGTTCTCTGTGGCAGCCTTTTAACATCAAAGAAGCTGTTGCTGCCTAACTCGAAATAGGGACCTTCTCCGAAGAAACATGAATCACTCACGTACTTATGGTTAATGCAGGTGTGACTGTGTAGGGCCACACATTCAGCAAAGAACTGCAGACTTTTATGTTCACCAGATTATTATACACTACTGGTCAGAATGCTACACTGAGCCTGGGTGGCAGCTAGAGAGTGAGCCAGAACATACTACTACACTTTGGTGACTGTGCACTTTCCCCCTGTTGGATTTAAAGAAAACTCATTGTTTTCTGTCATCCTTATAGCGAAGGAGCTTTTTTTGTGTGTCTAATGAATGAATGTATATAAATCTGTATGTATAAATTGCTCATATGATAAAATATTCAGCAATAAGATCTAATTTTAAGTCATGAAATAAAGATCCTGTTGACCAGAAGTGTCTAGAATGTTGTGGTATGTGTATTGCTAGGCTGTTGCCAAGGGTCTACAAACACCACCAAAAACATCAGCTGGAACACCCAAATAAAATCTTTCAGTCTGAAGAAAAAGGGATATGTGTGTATATATGTATTATGTACCTTTTTTTCACATGGTCAGCTTTGGCTGTAGGATGTTCCAGCTACACAAACTGATCCACACTCTAGAGAAAGACTTTGATGCCTCCATTCTCCTCTTGTTTCTACTCTTTACAATGCATTCACTGTGTGGTGTAATGTCATACCTCTTTTTCCAGTTATAAAATGTATTAATTGTATTAACTTATTTGTTGGTCAGCTACAGCTACACAGGATGGTTAAATAATTACTTTGTATTAGTAGTAAAAATTAAACAAAAGCTGTTGTAATCAACCCACTACTTTAATGAACTTGCTCTGTTCTGCTGTTCATAATCATTCCAGTCATGGTGCCACCTACAGTATGATAAAATATACTACATATCCCATTATTAGAACGCATTGCAAGGATTAAGTGCTTCATGAAAACAACATTAGCAACAATTACAGTGGAGATCGAAAGTTTAGGCACCCCAAGTAAAAATGTGTATTAATGTGCATAAAGAAGCCAAGGAAAGATGGAAACATCCCCAAAAGCCATCAAAATGCAAATGAGACATTCTTATAATATAAAAAAGTTGGATTTTATTTTCATCATTTGCACTTTCAAAATAATAGAAAACCAAATAATGGTGTCTGCAAAAGTTTGGGCACCCTGCAGAGTTAATACCTTGTACTGCCCCCTCTGGAAAGCTGAGACCTGACAGTGTCAGGGACTGTTCACAATCATTGTGTGGAAAGACCAGGTGTTGTCAATCTCAAAGGTTTTAAATGCCCAGACTCATCTGGCATTGCTACAACAATCAGCACCATGGGTTCTTCTAAGCAATTGTCTAGAACACTGAAACTGAAAATAGTTGATGCTCACAAAGCAGGAGAAAGCTATAAGAAGATAGCAAAGCGTTTTCAAATGTCAATATCCTCTGTTCGGAATGTAATTAATGGCAGTCATCAGGAACCGTGGAAGTTAAATTAAGAACTGGAAAACCAAGAAAAATATCAGACAGAACAGCTTGCAGGATTGTGAGAAAAGCAATTCAAGAACCACGTCTGACTGCACGATCCCTCCAGAAAGATCTGGCAGACACTGAAGTTGTGGTACACCACTCCACTATAAAGAGATACTTGTACAAATATGGTCTACATGGAAGAGTCATACGAAGAAAACCTCTTCTGCGTCCATACCACAAAAATCAGCGTTTGAAGTTCGCAAAAGAACATATAGATAAGCCCGACGCATTTTGGAAACAAGTTCTGTGGACCGATGAGGTTAAAATTGAAGTTTTTGGCCGGAATGAACAAAGGTATGTTTGGAGAAAAAAGGGCACAGAGTTTAATGAAAAGCACCTCTGTCCAGCTACTAAGCATGGGGGTGGATCAATCATGCTTTGGGGTTGTATTGCAGCCAGTGGCACAGGGAACATTTCACGAGTAGAAGGAAAAATGGATTCAATAAAATTTCAGCAAATTTTGGATGCCAACTTGATGCCATCTGTGAAAAAGCTGAAGTTAAAGAGAGGATGGCTTCTACAGATGGATAATGATCTGAAACACACCTCATAATCAATGGTGGATTACATGAAGAGGCGTAAACGGAAAGTTTTGCCATGGCCTTCACAACCTCCTGACCTTAACATAATTGAGAATCTATGGATAGACCTTAAAAGAGCAGTGTGTAACAGGCAGCCCAGAAATCTCAAACAACTGGAAGACTTTTGTAAGGAAGAATGGGCGAAGATACCTCAAACAAGAATTGAAAGACTCTTGGCTGGCTACAAAAAGCATTTACAAGCTGTAATACTTTCCAGAGGGGGCAGTACAAGGTATTAACTCTGCAGGGTGCCCAAACTTTTGCAGACACCGTTATTTGGTTTTCTGTTATTTTGAAAGTGTAAATGATGAAAATAAAATCCAACTTTTTTTTGACATATTATAAGAATGTCTCATTTGCATTTTGATGGCTTTTGGGGATGTTTCCATCTTTCCTTGGCTTCTTTATGCACATTAATACACATTTTTACTTGGGGTGCCCAAACCTTCGATCTCCACTGTACAGCTTATATAATATAACAGAAAATAATCAAGTCCCAATATAGTAAAATATAGCTCATAACCCTTCTTAAAGAACAAATACCAGTGCAGTGTATAGCAAGATTTGGGTAGGAAGGGGTAAGATAGGTGCCATTGAAAACCTTACTATCAAAGAAGAGCAAAGTTGCAGAACCCCTCTGTTTAATGATCTGGATATGGTTTTGAAAAATGGTATGGTTTCTTGACCATACTAGCTTCTCAATGTACATAAAACCACCAACCCGAGTCTGCACCTCACAGTGTTTATCTGTGTATTGCTTTGACTTGATCTATTTCTTTTGGACAGTGTCTCTCAGTCCTGCATGGTCCACTTGTATAATACATGAGGGAAAGCCTCTGATGTTCAGTTTGGTGTTCATAAGACGACCATGGAGGAGTTCAGCAGGTCAAGCTTGTGTGACGGCAGGGATATAAGCACGAAAACAGGAAGTCAGTGACAAACTGCTTCTAAGCTCTGCACTCAATGTCTACTACATATAGTCTTTCAGAACTCGGTTCCACCTTTCGACCTCTCCATTGCATTTTGGGTAATAGACTGAATGGCAATGTTTGATGTCTCAACTCAGGGACGGATTATGGGTTGTGTGGGCCTCTGGGCAAAACGTTCGCGAGGGCCCCCCCCCCTCCTCCACCACCACCAGCACCACCACCACAACCACCACAATTCAAGGGCCCTTGGCAGCCAAACGCCCTCCCTATAGGGTCAGGGGCCCTTGTAGGCAGAGGATCAAAGAATGTAGGCCCTCTAAAATAGACAAACGAAAATACATTGTTGATAAGCGTTGCAAATTGTTTTGGGCTAGGGGCCCCACGGGCCCCTTGCACCCCAAGGGCCCCTATGCAGCGGCCCCGCTGACCCTGTCCGTAATCCATCTCTGACAATCAGTCTTAAGATGTTTCCGTGCCCATTCTTAATGTTATACCTTACATGCCTCACTGAGTGGAGGCCATGTTTCAGCATTTATGACGTTAGGAATGCCATGCAGAACACTGCATCTACAAACCGGATTCCAAAAAAGTTGGGACACTATACAAATCGTGAATAAAAACTGAATGCAATGATGTGGAGGTGGCAAATGTCAATATTTTATTCAGAATAGAACATAAATCACGGAACAAAAGTTTAAACTGAGAAAATGTATCATTTTAAGGGAAAAATATGTTGATTCAAAATTTCATGGTGTCAACAAATCCCAAAAAAGTTGGGACAAGGCCATTTTCACCACTGTGTGGCATCTCCCCTTCTTCTTACAACACTCAACAGACGTCTGGGGACCGAGGAGACCAGTTTCTCAAGTTTAGAAATAGGAATGCTCTCCCATTCTTGTCTAATACAGGCCTCTAACTGTTCAATCGTCTTGGGCCTTCTTTGTCACACCTTCCTCTTTATGATGCGCCAAATGTTCTCTATAGGTGAAAGATCTGGACTGCAGACTGGCCATTTCAGTACCCGGATCCTTCTCCTACGCAGCCATGATGTTGTGATTGATGCAGAATGTGGTCTGGCATTATCTTGTTGAAAAATGCAGGGTCTTCCCTGAAACAGATGACGTCTGGATGGGAGCATATGTTGTTCTAGAACCTGAATATATTTTTCTGCATTGATGGTGCCTTTCCAGACATGCAAGCTGCCCATGCCACACACACTCATGCAACCCCATACCATCAGAGATGCAAGCTTCTGAACTGAGCGTTGATAACAACTTGGGTTGTCCTTGTCCCCTTTGGTACGGATGACATGGCGTCCCAGATTTCCAAAAAGAACTTCGAATCGTGACTCGTCTGATCACAGACCAGTCTTCCATTTTGCCACACTCCATTTTAAATGATCCCTGGCCCAGTGAAAACGCCTGAGCTTGTGGATCTTGCTTAGAAATGGCTTCTTCTTTGCACTGTAGAGTTTCAGCTGGCAACGGCGGATGGCACGGTGGATTGTGTTCACTGACAATGGTTTCTGGAAGTATTCCTGAGCCCATTCTGTGATTTCCTTTACAGTAGCATTCCTGTTTATGGTGCAGTGTTGTTTAAGGGCCCGGAGATCACGGGCATCCAGTATGGTTTTACGCCCATGACCCTTACGCACAGAGATTGTTCCAGATTCTCTGAATCTTCGGATGATGTTATGCACAGTTGATGATGATAACTGCAAAGTCTTTGCAATTTTTCGCTGGGTAACACCTTTCTGATATTGCTCCACTTTCTTTCTGTGCAACAATGTGGGAATTGGTGATCCTCTACCCATCTTGGCTTCTGAGAGACACTGCCACTCTGAGAAGCTCTTTTTATACCCAATCATGTTGCCAATTGACCTATTTAGTGTTAGTTGGTCTTCCAGCTCCTCGTTATGCTCAAATTTACTTTTTCCAGCCTCTTATTGCTACTTGTCCCAACTTTTTTGGGATTTGTTGACACCGTGAAATTTTTAATCAACATATTTTTCCTTGGAAATGATACATTTACTCGGATTAAACTCTTGATCTGTCATCTACGTTCTATTACAAATAAAATATTGACATTTGCCATCTCCACATCATTGCATTCAGTTTTTATTCACAATTTGTTTAGTGTCCCAACTTTTTTGGAATCCGGTTTGTAGAATATCTTGGAGATTCTGTTCAGATTGCAGTTTTGAAAAATGATAGCATTTGATGCTCAAAAGTTTCTGGAAGTCTCCCATTTAATTTGACATAGAACTTATGAGTGTTATATTCTCTCTATAAGCCTCTTAAGTCGTCTTTGGTTGTTGGCAACAAAACACTTGATTGTACAGTGATCACATTTCAAAAGTCTGTCAGTTTCGATCATTTTGCATCCCTCTGACTGGTACTTTACTATTTGTTTCCCCTGTTCTCTGTAAGATCCTCTTTGACCCATTTTAATAGTAATAATAATTTGCTTAATAATTCTGCACAGGAAAGTGTCTATGTTTTCCTGTTTTTAAAACTCTTAACTGTTTTCAAACAGCCGATTGTTAATTAGAGATTCATCTGCACTCAAAGTATTGGTCAGTTGGGAAGATACAAGTGAAATGCACACTTGCTCTTTGAATAGAAGCAAGAGACACTTATATCAAATAAACGACAGCAAAAAGTTTGCTAGGTTTGGAACATAGTCCTTCCAATGCGAAATTAGACCTGATTTCACATAGGTCAAATGTATATGCATAACACAAGCAAAAAGGATTGTGTCAGCTTCATCCCTATAGTGAAGTACATTCTACTAATTCTCTTTGTATAGAAACTAGGTACTTGGAAATCCTGCTTTGGTCGCTCACTCTACTATTCCGTGTGATGACGTCATCATTGTTTCAGCGGCGGCTACGGGTTGGGTGCGAAACTGCGTTTTTTGAGGCTAGCTCTGCATTCAACTTATGAGATATCCGCTGTTTTGAATAATTTATTTATCCTTGATTTTCGTACTTTTTACCGGATCAAAATCGGTTCAGTATTCGCGGAGCAACAACAATTTGAAAACAAGGTAACTTTCACGCACTAAATAAAAATCGAAAGAATCGTGGGGCATCGATTATTTGTGCACAGGCATATTTATTGCACCCTAAATGTGAAAATTGCCAACTATGATGACGATTGATGCATGCCCACACTATACAATCGTGTGCCCACTTCAGGATGATTGAAGATTGAAGGGATTTTATGTGCTGTACGGAGGATGGATCAATGTCACGTGACCACCGATCTGGCTCCTGATTGGTTGGACATCATGCAAGTTAATGTAGATACCCCCAAGTAAATTTTCATTTCAACATTCAACAACAAAAATCACTAAGATTGTTTAGATATTGGCAAAGTTATGGTTGTTTAAGTGCACCATACCCTATTTACAATTTCTTACATTTATTGAACGAGGCGCAGGCTGCCCTCCGCCTATGCAGAGTGAAGTTGCTCTAAGTAGTCACAGTGTTTTCTACAGTTCTAATTGTAATTACATTAGAACAAAGAGCCGATTTCAGGCATATTAAATCTTCAATATCTCTGGTTCTATTAAAGATATATTGACAAATGAAGTATCATTTTTTATGGTTTTTTAATCTCTTTCCATTAAAATAGGTGTGAAGTTAATCAAGACACCTTGGTGAAAAATTTCCAAGTACCTGTAGAAACAAGTGCCACTTATATCAAATAAGCGTCAGCAAAAAAGGTAGCTGGGTTGGCAATATAGTCCCCCCCAACGCGAAATTAGACTAGATTTTACTTAGGTCAAATGTATATATGCACAACACAAATTTAAAGGATTGTGTCAGCTTCAAACCTAGTCAAGTACATTCTACTAATGCTCTTTGAATTAAATCAAGTGCCACTTATATTAAATAAGTGTCATCAAAAAGTTAGCTGGGTTTGAAACATAGTCCCTCCAGTATGAAATTAGACCTGATTTCATATAGGGCAAATGCATTTCCATAACGGAAATCTAAAGGATTGTGTCAGCTTCAAACCAACGCAGATCCATTGGAGTAGTTCTCCTGGAATAAAAACTAGTGTCAAATATATTAAATATATTCCATTAGTATATTGTGCCTTTCATTTATATTGTATTTTTCAACTCCATTGATACATCATTCCACCCCAGGCGTAATATCTGTACATTCAAGGGTTAGTCCTAAGGTGATTGTGACAGGGGTGATCAAGGCAAAGCCACAAAGGAACGTGGGCACCTAGTCCAACGAGGTAATGGGTATCCTGAAGAGTGCTGCAGCAGACCTATTTAGGGAGGTTACCTTGGTGTCTACCTTTTTTATTATTTATGAGATTTCAGTGTGTGTGCACATAATGCACACACATTCAAACAATAAAACTAGAATAAGTACTTCTTAAAACTATATCTTTTGGAAAGTCTGTGCAGTTTTGAAACATAAAATCCTGGGTTAAATATTTAACTTTTGTGATGTAATGAATTTGTTTTCTTGAAAACAACATTGAAAGTGGATGTATTATTTGTCTTTTTATTCAATGTCACTATGCTTTTCTAGGCTGGGAGTAATGGATGTATTTACCAAGGTGATGATGCCACAGTCCACTGCTACCCTAAAGGGCAGATATCAGGTCAGCTAAAGATAGAATAGGTAGAAATGCAGGCAAGGAAGAAGAAAAGGCAGGTGAACGAGAAAGATAAAGCTAAATGAATGGAGAAGCAGGGCAGCGGAAGGAGAACAGGAGAGAAAGGTGAAGGTGAGGAGAGGCAGGACAGCAGGGGAAGAGCAGGTGAGAAAGATGAAGGTGAGGAGAGGCAGGACAGCAGGAGTAGAACAGGTGAGAAAGGTGAAGGTGAGGAGAGGCAGGACAGCAGGAGTAGAACAGGTGAGAAAGCTGAAGGTCAGGAGAAGGACAGCATGAGTAGAACAGGTGAGAAAGGTGAAGGTGAGGAGAGACAGGACAGCGGGAGTAGAACAGGTGAGAAAGGTGAAGGTGAGATTAGCAGGAGGAGAGCAGGTCAGAAAAAGAAGTATTGCTATTCTGTAAAAAAAAATGTTCAGTGGACATACCAAGTAAAAGCAACTTCATAGGAAAAGCCATTAAACATAGATCATTTAAATGCAATTGTGGTTTGAGTAGATGGTTTATAGTGAAGAACAGCTGTCTGTGAAGAACAGCTGTCTGGAATTTCTTGGACTCTGATCATGTTAGAGTAAAATTTTGACCATGCGTTTTTTTAGGGAATTGAGTAAACCTTTTGGTGTTCTCGATGAAGAGGTCGGCAGTCAGAATTGCCGGGTTGATGTTATTTTGTTTCTGAAACAGATTTGATGCTTGGGTTGATGAGAAGAGATGGTAACAGCAGCTCCATGGAAATGGCCTTGTGGTCTGACACCCCCAGACCATATACATGCAGATTGCTAAGAGGGGCAGAATCCGTAATAATCAGGTAAAGAGTCTAGGGCCTGAGATGAACAGTCCAAAAGTTGGAGAAATTCAGCTGCAAGAGGGTGTGTTCATGTGAATGTTCATATCTCCAAGGATTTTAATATTGGCAGAGTGTTGAAAGAAATGTTGAAAGAAGGTTGGACATTTCAGGTATGAAGGATGGGTTTGGTTTGGGTGGTCAGTAAATAAGAAGAAATATGCCATTAACCAGTGATAGAAGGGGGAAAAAAATCATTTCTGAGGAAACTTTGACATGCATTCTTTCAAAAATGCATCTTTTGGGAAATTTAAAACCTTTGCTCCAGAAAATTCAGATTTTACCCTTACCCAAGAGAAGTGGGAATTCTTAAATGCCAAAAGGGCTGGTAAATACTTTCTAAAGTACACCTGGCAAAAACATTTGTCGATAAAATTAAAAAGTGAAATCCTTACTGTGTAATTGTTTTTAAAAACCACATTTTAAGTCAAGCCAAAATAAGACAAAGAAATATGTTTGCTTTAAGAATGTGGGGATGAGCTTATAAGTCATGCACAATGGCTTTCTGTATAAATTTAGGGGATGAAACAAGATTACAGTTTACAATACAAGCTGTACCACTTAAAGTAATATGTTTTACAGAGGGAGGCATAAGACTTTGACATGAAATGGCTAAATCTACTCATGTTCTGGGATGCAACTGGAGGCATAATAAAGTCAAACATTACTAAGAAACTGAGTAACCCAGCATCAGAGCACATTACAGTACCAATTGCATTTCTGATTTCTGAAGAACACACAAAGAGTGCAGTATATCATTTACTTACAGCAGATAGAGATCATGAAAGACAACTGTTTCAGAAGAACACTGCCAGTACAAATCAATAGTGACAGATCAATTGTTTTATTAAAGGCTGCAATAAATGTTTTTAATAATAATACCATGGAATCATAGATCCTGCAAAAAGCCATCTGATGAGTCAGGCAAGTGAAATTTGTAAGAAGTGGTAAAGATAGAAAAATGTTGGAAAAGTATTCCAGACATTTTAATCATTTATGTGTGCTGTGTAGGGTTATTAAAACCCATTTATACACAAGTTAAATCCTCATCATTGTTACAATGCCCTTGTGTAGATGGCAGAATACAGACCTATAGGTTAAAATGTATTTCATGCCATACTGGGGAATCATCCAGACACGGGCATTACTGGTCATTATTATTTAAAGAGGGTAATTATAGAGTCACAGTTAATGTTCTTCATGTATGTTTAGAATCAGTGTCTAACATGGAAGATGAAAGAGGTGGTGTATTGTATTATGTTTTATGAAAAAACAACCCCTTCACTGCAAACTAATTGCTTAAGTAACAGTGTAGTTGTATATAAAAAGCAACCAGTGAGTTCTAACATAAAAATGTCATTACAGCTCATATTTTTTCATCTATGTTGTTTGCTGACTTAAATATGCTACAGCCATGTTACCTGTCAGGATCGCCGGTAATGCGGGTGATCGCACGGGCAGAAAAGCAGGCAGGAGGCAGGCAAAGTCGGGCAAACGAGGATACGGGTTGCAGACTAACATCAATGACAGACAAGAAACCAATGCAAGACACGGACTGAAATACACAAGTCTGGGCAAACATAATCAGACACAGCTGGGTACGATCAGGGAAGCACACGTGGATAATCAGGGGGCGTGGCACACACGAGGATCGTACGAGCTGGGCGTGACATCACCTTCTAAGCATTTGCACAATGCATTTACTGTATTGTTAAATGCTGAAGCAATCAAAATTAACAACACTATTCAGCAATATAAAATCTCAGGAAGAATGTGATAGGAGGCTTATTTTCACAGACAATGTCTGCTAATTTTCTTTCAAGTGATTTGTTTAATCTTCATATTTATGTACATCTTAGTTGCACAAAATGTAAAAAAGTTCTGTTTCAGTATAGGCCAGAATATATTTTAACAGCAACAGAAATATACGAAAAAGGATTTCTCGAGAGTGTCTGCACAAACCTCTGTAATAGGCTTTTGTGCCAAAAATGTTTCAACTCTTTGACAGTGAGGACAGCAAATATTTCTCATCTTCCTCAATCGATTTTAGTTAAAGTTCCAAAAGTAGTATAGCACCACGACTTTTAAAACTGTCTTCACTTTTCAAAGAACATTTATACACAATACAGTTTTTCTCAATTGCTTTGGCACATTTTTCGAAACAGTCTTAACATTCTCTAAACTGTGAGTGCAAATGTCACAACTGTTTGCAGGAACTTCAAAACTTTATAGCATGTCTGCAAAATGTAGTTACTCACCCAAAACATTTAATTCATGCTTCAAAACCTAGTTATTGTGTCAATAATTTGGCCAAGGCCACCAAAAAAAAAAGTATTTTTGTCATTGTGTGAGCCACACTGGTCAAAATGTTTAGTTGTTTTTTCACCACAACAGTCAACCATGAAAATTAAGGGTTTAAACAAAAATCTCATACTTGTTGACAAAAGTCAATAGTATGTAGAAAAGAAAAAATCTATGAACATTTGTATTTGTACAGTGTTTATTTTTGTACTTCACGTGTATATACACAATACAAGTGTATTACTGTACATGTAAAGTAACTGACAAGAGTAACAAGATTTCACTTTACATTTCATATTTGTGTATTACCACAAATACACAAAAACAACAAATAACATTCATGGGGAAAAAAAAAAACAAATTATTCTTGGTGGACATCTTGTCGCTCCCGTTGGTCAGGCCAAAGATTTTCATCAACATCACATCTGATGTTTTCCATTGCCACACACTGTGGAAAAAATCTCCTTGAATGCCGCACCCATCCCCTGCAATGGCCAGTTGTGATGTCCTCACATGCAGCATTGATGGCATCCAACAAAGACATCTGATTTTGTGGTCTATGATCATACACTTTCCACCTCCATGCTGAAAAAAACTCTTCTATTGGATTTAGGAACGGAGAGTATGGTGGAAGGAATTCCACTGTTATCCTTTCATGTGCAGCAAACCAGTCACTAACACTGTTGGTTCGGTGGAAGCTGACATTATCCCAGACAACAACATAATTAGGCAAATGTGGTCTAACCAAACCTCTTTCTTGTTCTGGAATCAGGTCTCTGTAAAGTGCATTTAGGAAGGCCAGGAGAAGTTGGGTATTATAAGGCCCAATGTGTGGAATATGTGTGCTCACACCGTTCTCTGAAATGGCAGCACACATTGTAATATTGGCCCCACGTTGGCCTGGTGTGTCAATTGTGGCTCGGTGTCCAATGAGATTGCGACCACGTCTCCGGCCTTTGGACAGATTAAACCCAGCCTCGTCCACAAAAACAAGAATGTGGGTCGTTTCATGTAGTTCTAACTCCATGATTCTCTATGAAGGAACATAGGAAAAAATGTAACAGTAAATGTATTTTCTTATGGGTTTCTGAAACTTACAGTAAAGTAATACGGGCATCTTAGAAATACAGGAAAACTCACTAAGTGCACACCAATGGTTTACCTGGACATACTGGTACCGCAACGCCTTGACTCTTTCACTGTTCCTCTCAAATAGCACCTTATAGAGCTGTTTCATAGTCATCTGATGTCTTTCTAAAACTCTGTCTATGGTGGAAATGCTGACAGAATTTATATTTGTCATTTATGATTGCTCTTTGGATCTCTCTTAGCCTGATGGAATTGTTGGCTATGACCATGTTGCAGATTTCTTGTTCTTGCAGTTGGTTAAATACTGCTGCTCTGCCACCAGCGCGAGGTTGTCGTGCAGTTCTATAGAATGAACAAATAGACTTGCATTTACCTTTACAATATTGTTGTTTATACTGTAAAAATACTTTACATACTGTAAAACAAAAAAATACATATGTACCTGTTTTCCCTATGAAAGGTTTGCACAATTGATGACACTGTGGACCTGTTTACATTAGGCTGTACTCTTCGACCAGCCTCTTCCATTGTAAAACCATGATTTATGACATGATCCACAAGTGTGGCTCTGATTTCATCAGAGACTCTGACTCTTCTATTTCCACCTCTTCCTCGATTATTTCTTCCTCTACCACCACCACGTATTCTTACACGCCATCCAATTGCTCTTCCAAGAGCATGTTGCTGCAGTTCAGCGTTGTGAACATCCTCCATTCTCAAAACATTCTACAGCAGTGATTGTGCTGTGGGCAATCTACATATATATACTCCCAAAGTTGATTGGTTAAATGGTTAAATGGTTGAATCATATTAGAGGTACTTTGCAATTAGATTGCGATTGCAATTACAGGGCATGTGCCAATGTAGCAGACATTACAAACAATGTCAATGTTAGATATATTTTAGAATATACATTCATGTATACTAATTATGATAATTGAATAGATCGTTTTGAATGTGATGGCTTACACAATAAAAAATGTCTGAGAAGTTCTGAAGTGTTTGACAGTGTAAGTGAGAATCCAGTCATCAGTTTTGATCAACAAGCCATATGCAATTATTTGTTGTCCAAACTGCAGACAGTTGTATGTACTCTTTGCACACATGTGCCAAAGCATTTGCAATTTGCTCAAATCAATAAGAAATTCCAATCTGATGTGAAAAAGATGCGAATTGTTCAGAGATCTGAACTTAATGTTTCGGGAAATAAAAATATCATTTGAGAACTGAGCCAAAGCAATTGAGAAAAACTGTAAGAGCTGCATTGGTGTGTTCTCTGACAAATACATATACTGAAATTTATATGATAGATGAATGATGATAATATTGTAAAATATTCCTTTGATATTGTTACAAAAAATAAAACTAATCACAGCACATTTTGTCTTCTGTCCAATGATGTCAGTGAAGAAGCAGTTTAGAACAACATAATTCAACAGAAATATGCTGTCATGTATGGACCAGGGAAGCAGGAGCAGGGAGATGGGGAATGCAGGGTTTAATTGGTAGATAGCAACAAGGAACAGACAACTTGGATTGACATTACAATGACCAGACTGGGGAAACAAACTTAAACACAGACTTAAATAAACAAGGTTAATGACAGCAACAAGAAACAGCTTCCCCCTATTCCTCCACCACACATTCTCAGTCCTCCTCTTCTTCTTCCTCCTCCTCCTCCTCTTCCTCTTCCTTGAGGAAGAACTTCCCCTTGTCCGTTTGCTTGGCCTTGTCTATCCATGTTCAGAGATTGGACTGGCGCTGGTCAAGCTCAATATATCTGTGTTTGGCAGCACACGATCATGGAAAACACCTGTGTGACACTCCCCCTTCGTTAGTCTAGTTTCACCTGACTGTCAATAACTGTCATCAATTTATCAAATATTCAAAGAAATTCATATATGGTATTCATGGTATTATGTTCTTGACCAATTTTGACAATTGTACAGACAGTTGTGCATGCGAGTACTTATACAATGAAATCATGCTGACATGTTTTGGAGAGAATGATTATTAGACTGAGAATCAACTAATCAGTTTAGATCTACAAGATCTATTCATTTGGAAAATGTGCTAAATGTGGGCTAACTGTATAACTGTAAGCTACTTGCACTTAATCATTTGCAAAGATGCACTGAGACAATTGAGACATGTACTAAGGCATTTGCCATTTGATAAAATGAATGAGAAATGCCATTCTGTTGTGAACATTTGCCAAGAGGTTTGGAGGTTTGTCCATGTTATTTTGAGAATGTAATTTCTGTTTCAAGAAATGAGCCAAACCAATGGAGAAAAACTGTAATTGCGTATGAAAACCGACCTTTTATTTTGACACAATAAGCGGAATTAGGGACCGGAAGTCACTGCAACTCGCTCCACCATCAGCTTCCGGGTTCGAACAGAGCACTTCCGACGACTTTTACCCATTATGCACTGCTCTTCTTCTGGATTCCGGTTGTTCTTCCATAGGACGTCTGTCATATACAAGGTGACTTTGTGTATTTTTAAGGAATGATTTTCTTGTTCATTTGGTTAGGTAGACCTGGTTTATGGATTTTATTTAGTGTTTTTAATTTGTATCATTTGTAAGATTACTTTGAAGTCGTTTTCAAGCGTTTTTTCTAGTGTGAGCTGTATTAATTTAGCCAGCTGAGCAGTAGTCGGGGCGGCTTTACCGAGGGGTTCAAACCAGATGAACGATAGGTAGCTTTTATTAAATGTTCTGGAATAATGTATGTCTTTGTGAATCTTTTGGTGCGGTCTTTAATGAAACGCTGACGTAACTTCGTGACTTTTCAAGAACCATAATATTGACTTGATAGGCAATATAATATTTTTGAAGGTCAGACACTGACTTTGATGATGGGTTTAAAAATTAAGCACTACATTCATCGTCTATTTGACATCCGCGGTATTTATAACGGTAACATTTACGTGGAAAAAACGAGCTTTTGCTCACGGTTGATATGTGTAGATTATTTAAAATGATAGGGTTTAATAAGCCGGAATGCATGTGCTGTTGGATTTTTCTCTGCATAACTGCAGTTTCTTCACAATGACAGCCCTTTTCTCCGTCTTTGGCAGTATGGCACTAAATAGCTTGTTCCAGCTATCTAAGTTGCTGCATTCTGCGCTTTCTGGAACTCTGCGGAGGAACATCGGGATATCTGCCGTGGTCTTCAACCGAGCTAAGGACCTCGACCCTGTGCAAAAGCTTTTCTTAGACAAGATCCGCGAGTATAACTCTAATAGCAAGTAGGTTTACCTGCTGTGTGCCTCTGACTGAAGAGTTTCTTTGCATTTTAAGCCGACATGAAATAGAAGCCTTATTAGACTGCCATGCTCGGAGTTCGGTTTCTTACTTAACATCAGTGTATTATCAAGGCAGAACACTGCTTTATTGGCAAACATAAAATGACACCTTGGGTATGGTATGTAATTAGTTGGCTGTGTTTTGTTTGTGATCAGGTAACTAATGCTCGTTAAATATACGAACTAGATATATATATATATATATATATATCTACAATATATTTCACTTTTATTTAAATATTAAAATTGGCTACTTTGCATATATTTACATATGCTGCGCATATATGTACATATGTTTGTTTATGTTATGGGAAGTCATCATATATATACACATATTTTTCATATATTGCACATATTTGGAAGTATACAACATATTCGTAAACATACACAGTGGCAGAGTCAGAAAACTTTCAGTGGGATGGCCAGGGTGGGACCAGAGGTTTTTTGGGGGTGGCACATACAGTTGCGCTCAGTATTTTTCAACCCCCATTATAAATTGGTTTTATTGGCAAAAATTACAAACTTTCAGCTGTTTGCAATAAACACATCAAACAAGAACAATTGTAATACCTCAGTACAACTAATGTGGTTTCTCCACATTCATCACACAAAGCCACTTTTAATGACTACTGCAGTCTCAAAATTATTCTACCCCTTCGTGTGGAGTAATTTTTTACTATTTAGTAGAGCACCATTTTGCTGTTATGACCTTCTGCAAATGTGATGCATAGTCAGACACCAGGTTTTGGTGGCGTTCCCGAGGAATCTTAGCCCATTTCTCATTACTTAAACATATTTCTAACATGTAATCAAATGTCACTGTGAACACACCCCTAACAAATAAACATGCTTTTTTTATTTATTTATTGAAAACAGCTGAAAGTTGTAAATTTAGCAAATAAACCTTATCTAGCTAATGGAGGTTGAATAATTTTGAGTGCAACTGTAAATCTAAATATGAGTATAAGGCATCTAGAAAAGGGAATGTGTATGGTGCTTAAATGCTATTACTCGACATTGTTTATAATTCAGGTGGTGGTGGAATTATCCAATACACATTTAATATATCAATTCCTTGCAGGTTAAGGTAACAAGCTTACACTAAGTACAATTTATGCATTAATACTGTTCTGAGAGCACATGTTTAGCTCAGCAGCACTCTGAGTTCATTCTTTATATCATCAGGGATACAGAGAAAGTCACGTAATAAAGTGAGTTTTTTTTTTTATATATCAAAGTCTGATTTAACAAAAATGCACATATAATGGGATGGCCAATGGCGTGTCCACTATCACCCTTTCCCACCCACCCTATCTGCATAAGATGTGTAGTTATTTATTTTTCATATCATATATTTATATTCGGCTTTCAATATTTTCTGTTTACGATGGGTTCATCGGAACATAACCCCATCGTAAGCTGTAGAGCATCCATGTGTGTACAAATAATTGCTGTGTATGTATATATAAAGTGGCTAATTTTTTATATTTAAATATATGTGAAATATATTGTAGATGTGAATGTGTGTAGGCAGTGCGATGTCAGCAAAGTACCTTAAAATTTAGTGATTATAATGATTTTCTATGTGTTGTATGAGTAGATTAAATTCCACATCCTGCACTGTGGAAAAATGCTGATTGTGCAATGCTGTCACTTAGTTTTTTAATACACATTTTGCTTTAATGCAGTGGTTCGCAAAGTTGGTCCTCAGGCCCCACTGCCCTGTTTGTTTTCCTGCTATCCCTGCCCCATACACAACTCCCAGCTGTCTTTCTGTTTCCAGTTTCTGATTACTTGGATCAGGTGTGTTCAGTCAATCAGCAGTGTGTAGGGCAGGGATAGCTGGAAAACAAGCAGGGCAGTGGTGCCTGAGGACCGACTTTGAGAACCACCGTTTTAATGTAATTACTTCCTCTAATTGACCGGCACCTTTCAGGACCACGGGAGGTGTGGTTGATGCCGGTCCAGCATATCAAAAGAACCTGTCTGAGGAGATGACCAAACTCCAGCGCTTATATGGGGGTGGTGACCTCACCAAATTTCCAGACTTCAAGTTTCCTGGTGAGTAGGATTTTTTTATATACTAGAATCTTGCAGTATTCAACAATCAAATAAAGACAACAGGAGAATATACCCACTGCATCTGTTTAATATAGCCAGTGTGCTTCTCCCTCCCCCAGAGCCCAAACTGGATGAGGTGGCGTCTAAGTGAGAAGATTTCACTGATTATGTTGTTCTGTCTTCTTATGTATATAATAAACTACCAAATGTAACATGTCTTCAGGCTTTGTCTTTGTCCTTTACGAGTTTCCTGTATGTTTCTTGGAACTGATTTCTATAAGCTATTCAACTGCAGTATATTTAAGTTCAAATGGTCAGTCTCCATCAGCCTTAGAGGTGCCACAATCAGGATATTTCCAGCTGCTTTCATGAAACACTTTGTCGATTATTTGGCCATTCTTAGAAAACATGTAAGAAAAATATTTTTATACTGTTTTACACCAAGTTTCAGTACAAATGACATTATAGGGAAAAGTATAGGCACAGCTTTACTGAAGACAATCATAATAAAAAGAAATAAAGAAAAACGATCTCTTCGTAAAGTGAACAGGGTAGCACTCAGAAGACTATGGGAATAAAAGAGGCACTTTAATCTGCCGTATCATGTTATCTGTTGCAACAGCTAGCGTGGTTTTTCATTCAGCTGTTACAGCCTGAACAGTTAAATTGTGTTTCAACTGCTCTGTGAAGAGGAGGTTCTCCATCAGCTGGGGAACCATTTCACAACAAGATGGACTGGGTATGTTTGAAATGTGCATACTGAAAAGAGGGGCATTGTTAGTATTCCTGTGGCTAGCTAAAAAAATCAATAATGCTCAGTAATATGGCAGCATATGGTACATTCATATTTACTTGGTGTGTAGATTCTGTTTGGGTGAAAGTGTAAACGATTTGAATAACATGAATACCTGCTTTGGAGTGCAACTGTAGTTTCTGTTACTGCTGGAAGACAAGGACAACTTTAGACATGTAAGATACGTTTTATGGTTTTTCATCCTTAGTCACATTGTCACTAATAATTTATGTTATTGCAGGTTAATTAATTAATTGTGGTAATAATCTTACTATTCACCTGCAGATTTTCCCTCACTGACCTCATTATTAGGTTCCATTCTCTAAAGAGGTTCAACACTAGAACTGCCAAATCTACGCGTATTTTCGTAAATTCCCTGGGCCTAACACCTACTAGCATCCCTGCTGAGTTTCTTGGGCCATTGTCCTCCTGCTTTTGTTGTGCAAACACACCCATTACCTGTGAGGCCTGGCACATTTGCATTTTTTTACTCAGAGCAGCTAAAATCCAAGGCAGGCTAAACCTCTGTGTGTGACATGGAAACCTTCACAAAAGTCTGCCATATCTATACCAAATATCCCACACACTGACTGACCTGCAAATATGAAAGACGCACGCAGACATAAGAACATAAGAACTATACAAACGAGAGGAGGCCATTCGGCCCATCAAGCTCGCTTGGGGAGAACTAAACTAATAGCTCAGAGTCGTTAATTTTATCTAGCTCTGATTTAAAGGAACCCAAGGATTCAGGTTACACTACATTATCAGGAAGGCTATTCCATACTCTGACTACACGCTGTGTAAAGAAGTGCTTCCTTAAATCCAGCTTGAAATATTCTCCCGCTAATTTCCACCTATGGCCACGAGTTCGTGTATTTAAACTAATGCTGAAGTAACTATTTGGTTGAACAGCATCCAAACCTGTTAGAATCTTATATACCTGGTTCATGTTCCCCCTCAGTCTCAGACAGTTGGTGACTTTTGCGCACACTGCGCCTCAGCATACATTGTCCCTGCTCTGTGGTTTTACGTGACCTACCACTTCATGGCTGAGTTGCTGTCGTTCCCAATTGCTTCCACTTTGTCATAATACCATTAACAGTTCACCGTGAAATATTTAGTATATACTGTACAATGTATTTGTGGTTGTCAGTCAATTTATAGAAATTGTGGAACAGGTCATGATTAAATAAATTAAAAAAGTTTAAATTTGATTTAAATTTGTTGACTTCAAGACACGTTGCAAAATGTTGCCTGTACACAGAGTTATAAGGCTGTCTGTAGAGGTAAAAATTTAATATCTGTAGACGTGAAATATTAATATGTGAATTATTGCCATCTTTAGGCATGCATTTATTACGTTTGTAGGCATGAAATAATGCTGCATCTACGCAAAAAGTTTGACATTTCGGCCCTGATGACCTTTCATACACAAAAACATCTCACAGAGGAGGCAATTACGTATCGAAAGAACATGTAAAATAAATGTGTAAATAAGGCATTTGTCACATATCAAAAGGACATGTAATTAAGGCATCAATCACGTGTCCAAAAGTACAGTAAAGCAGTAATTTTTTTTTTAATAGAATGCATGATTCTCATCCACTGCCCCAAGTTCCTATATGGAATTACAGAGGAAACTGTTTATAGTGATCATAATTATAGTAATCAAGCACTTATATGGATCAAAAAGCTTGGGATAGAATAATTCCTGTACAAATTCTGTTTAAATTATTCCCTTATAACAATCAAGTAGTCCATTTACAGTGTTCATTTTGGATCTCTTTGTAGATGTCGACACATGGAAAAAATAAGACTTTTTTTAAACTTTACTTTGATAGCCATATTTTGCCTTGCGGTAGCCCTTCTGCTTCTGATTACCCTCCTAAACCATAATATCCATGTTAGTCAGTTCGTAAAAGTGTAAAAACAGCATCCTTTCTTTTATTTTCCATGATTCCTCTTTCTCCTTATAAAACTTTTTTCAAAGAAATAAACTCCATGATAACTAAATTTATTTGGAACAACAAACGTCCTAGAATTAAACTTAAAACATTACAGAGAAGTCATGCCGAAGGAGGTTTGGCATTTCCTAATGTTCAACTATATTTCTGGGCATGTCAGCTACGCTCTTTTAAGACCTGGTTGGATGTAAACTCTAAGATTGCTTGGCGCAATATTGAAGCAATATCGGTATTTCCTCATCGATTACAAGACATGTTATTTACTGGTTTATCTAAGAAAGGCCTAAAGTTTGATAAACAAATTGTAGGGGACTCTCTTAAAATCTGGTATGATGTCTGTAAATTTATGGGGTGTTCTAGGAAATTTACGAAAGAATCCCCTATTTGGAATAATCATAGTATACAATCTGGGAAACAACCGTTTATCTTTAAGCCATGGTCTGATCAAGGCATATTTGTTCTGGGTGACATTTTTGATAGTCAGGGCCTAAGGTCCTTTCAGGACTTAAAAGAATGTTATAATCTTCCTGGACATTCCTACTTTCTGTACTTGAGGTTGAGAAGTGCAATGCGTGCATATGGTGTACCGTGGAACTGTAATCTGGATGCTCACCCACTGATGGATTGTGTGAATTTTTCTCAGACGCGTGGAGCAATATCATTTATTTATAACAAACTGCGTAATCACAGCTCCGGTGGACTTCCCATCACTACAATATGGGAAAAGGAACTGGCCCCCCATAAACCTAACTGGGATTGGATATGGGATAGTATTCCTATGATGTCCAAGAATCCTGCCCATCAACTTTTTAAACTGATTCACAAGGCCTATGCAACTCCCTATGTGTTACACAAAATGAAGCTCTTGCCAACTCCTCTTTGCACGTTGTGTAATTCTAATGCTGTGGGGACTTATATGCACATGTTCTTTGACTGTCCACTTATTAGTAAATTTTGGGATAAGGTTTTTTTTAGTTTTTTCAGAAATATGTGATAGGATTATCCTTAAACATCCCAATATTTGTTTGCTAAATGACAATTCTGATCTTAATTTGAATGCTTATCAACGTAGAGTATTTCACACTGCACTAACTGCAGCAAAAAAGGTGATCTTTAAAATTTGGCATGAACCCACATTCCCGGCTGAAAAAATGTGGCTCATAGACCTAAAAAATATTGTGCTGTTAGAACGCTCAATAGCAAGGATCAACAGAGCTAAGCCAAGAACAATTAAAGCATGGTCAGAATTTATAGAGAAGCTTTCAGATATAATAACGCGATGGACTAAAGATTGTTAAAGATAAATGGTTGGTACAGGTGTGTATAGATGTGGTACTCACCCCATAGTTTTCTTTCTCTATTTGTATTTTTATTTACTCATTTATCTTATATACATTCCCCCCCCCCCAAGGCAAACCCTGGTCTGTATATAGTTTTGTAAGCCAGGTACGCTGGCTGTTCTTTACTAAAAATAAACAATCACAAAAAAACAGCATCCTTTCATACTACCTGCTTGATATGCACATTTACCTATGACTGAATGACCTCATTTGGCCAAGATGAACCTGGTTCCTTCCTTGTAGGTTACTTTATTAGGTGATTTGGCCACTGGTCTATGATGTAGCTCATATATGTGGCCACAGAGTTAAATAATAATATGCGTGCAAATATATTTGTGCTTTTTTTCACAAATCTTTTGTCAAAAACAACATAGATATTGTGATTTGGGAGGGTATTTTCATTGTTAGTAAGCTTTAAGTGTAAAAACAGCATTTTTCCCATCACCTGCCTGATACCCACACTTACCTATATGACGGACTAACCACTTTTGATTTATGAAGAAATTCACAACTCAGGTCAATATGAGCCTTGTTTGGTCTTTGTGGATCACTTTTTTTGGGTGTTTGGTATTATATCTCCTGCAAAAGAGTTAAACAATAGGCTTTTCTCAAACCTTATGTGGGCGGGGTGTGGGTGGAGGGCAAAATTTGTTCCCAGTGTTGCCAGGAATTTTTTTTTTTTAAATTTGCTTCGGTGAGAAGGTGAATACGAGTGGGGTTTGTCTGATGGTGTTGGAGCCCATGCTATGAGGGTAAAGTTGTTGACAGGCATGTCTGCATTCGTCTAGGTCAGTGTGGTTGCTAGAGAGTGAACTTTATGCTTTCCGGAAAGCTTGCTTGGATGTGGCTGCCCATCTGGAGCATGAGGATGCCTCGTTGTGCAGCGTGACCTGGTACGTAGCTGATGGTGCTGAGCGAGCTGGTTTCTTGATCGAGTGTGAAACATTGTGGATATGGACCATCTGAGGTTGGCTGTTTCGGCTAAGGACTTGGAGATTCTGAGAGCGCTGTTGGACATTATCTCGCTGTTGTATAGTTCTGAAAGAAACTGTTGGAAAATGAGAGTTGGAGCGTAGAATGTGAGGTGTGTCTCATGGTTTCCTCCAATAAACCCTTTGCACCCCCGCAGTCAGTGTGTCTCTTGGAATCTTTGAGAGGGATGGAGGAGATGAGCAGGTAATGTGTGTCTCTGTGGGGTGAAGCGGACGCCCCTTTTCTATAATGTGCGGTTATCTGATGCAAAAGCAGTTTTTGAAGTTGGGACAAGTAGTTTTCCATACAGGTGTCATTTGGCAATGTAGGTCACACGGGTCGACTGTAAAGTACCCCTGTCTTTGTCTGTGCATAACTACATCCAGAAATTAATCACCCTGATGTACATCAAATTGACATTTGGCATAATAAATACATTCAGAAAATAATGACCAGCCAGACATCAAACAGACATTTGGCATAAATAATCAGATAATCCTTAAAAGTATACAACAGACATGTTGGGTTAGGGTAGTGCCACACCCCCAGCCGTCGAAAATATAGCAAGCTCGGTGCACGGTCTAAAAAGTAGTAGACCTAACAGTAAGAGGTAATACAAAAATTGTAGATACCAAGATGTCTGGAGCAATCAAAGAGAAAGATTCAGCTTCACTGCCTACGATTCAGGAGGAGGATGGTGTACGACCTTTCCCCGGAGATTCATATGACACGTAGACGAGTACCTGAGATCCCACCATCGGAAGACCTTAGGGCTACTTGGCAGATGCCCATCTTGGATAAAGTGATCTGCCTCTTTGACTATGATGAGGAGGAACTGCACATCTTCCAGGTCACTGGAGACGGTGCAGACTCCCCGATAGATGACCCACATCTGGTGAGTTTATCGGTAGTGGAATGGGAGAACTTGATTTTTATCACGATGCTGGTGATAAAACGGACAACCGAACCCGACTATCAGTCAACCATGGACTTTCACAATAAAAATGCTAGCAATGGGAAAGAACAGACCATTGTTATGATGTGGAAGGTGACTGGGGAGCTGGGGGAGAGAATGGTGAATGTATGTCAGCGCCCGAAATGCGTCTGTTCCGGAATGAGAATACCATATGTGATTTAGATGCAGATGATTGAAGAAAAGGGTCGTTACTTGCTGTACTCCTGACGGACACGTAAGGAGATGCCGGGGTTGAAAAAACTTACAGCGTAAAGATCACCACACACCCCCCACCGCCTACCCCTCATCTCCCCCTCAATCAACTTCATATCGTAACAGTGTTACAACCCTCTCAACATCATCAACATCATGGCTATGTGTACAGATTCTAGCAACAAAGTGATCGGCATATCCTCCGACGATGAAAGCGGGGAGTATGAGGCATCTCACCCTCCGATGCCTCCTCCTCAATCTCCGGCCTCTGAGCGGGGAGAGGCCCTGACGCCTGAGATCTGCACGCTACTCTCCAGACCGGCTTTTTGCCGAGGGATGTTGAACTGTATAAAAGCGTTGATAGTGGGACTTTTAGCCATAGCCATCAGGAAGCATCAGCAGAAAAACTGCTATGACTGCGAGGTGAATCATCCCAGTTAAAGACAGCATCCTTGCCTGTTTCCACCGGAGAGGAATTACTTTTACATCCACTTTGATTCTGTGCTACGTGACATCTGGGCCGATCAGCTGATCCCCACTTTGACTCATGTTCTAGTGACCCTGGGTATCCAAACTCCTGTCAGCAGGTTGGAGGGGACCATGGAAGCTCTTTTGTATGATCTACAAGAGGCCCACGACGAAATCCATGAAATCGATAAACTGGCACGGGACTTGATTGAACACAAGCCCATACTTAATCCGCTCCTGGAAGAACTTGTGACTCGTTGCGAGGCCAAAAACTAAAACCCAGCTTCCAATGGGGAACATTATCGGCAACGCCTTATGCTGGTTTATGTTGAATGTTTTTTTAGAAAAAGTTAGTCCTCTGTTGTTGCATGCTATTGATAAAAAAACAAATGTCAAGATGTTCCGAGGGATGATTATGTGTGTTGCTGCTTTCGTAGACTGTTATTTGAGATCACAGAAGTCGGGGATTATTATCACCGGGGAAAAGTTGTAAAGAAGGGGAATCTCCTGAAAGTGTCATACACTTGTGTTTATCTTATATTCCTGACAATGCATTTGACTGTAATCACATTTTTATGTTTTATGCTTTAATTGTAGACGCAGTTGTATTTAAATTTCGTAATAAGTATCCTATCAATATTAATCAGATTCTTTCTGTTTTGCATACCTGTTTCGCTGAAAAAACCACTACGTGGACTTTATTGCATGTGAGTAATCTACCTCAACAACTGTCACAGCTGTAACTGAATGCGTAATACAACTGTACTGTACAAATTGTATACCTCTTAAAAAGTATTTTTGTGTAATACAATTTTTTTTATCTAATCTTTGACAAAATGTATACCTATGTAATAAATTTCAATAAAACCTGTATATCTGTGTTATAGTCTTTTTAAACAAAAATTATATGCCCCCCTGAAATAAATCCACCTACTGTATAAAACCTCCCACCCCCCATCCACATAAAAAACACAACATCCTTGCTCTTACCCCCACTCATTTTCTAAAAAGCATGCCTGTTGCCAGGACTACAGCGCATGTCTTCAGCCATACATACTATGACCCCAGCCAGCCGGGGTCGTACGGGGCGCCACCAGACTGCAGAGAGCCGTGGAGCAAGATATGGGGGAAATACTGGGCACTAATGACATCAGAGATTGGTTGTCCATGCAAGACAGTTATACTTCAAATAAACCGGTTAAAAAGAATTTCCCAAGGAACAGAGTGTCTGTACTGAGACCCATGTATCAGTGGCAGGCTGATTTATGCGACATGGAAGGGCTGGCAACTTACAACAATGGGCTCCCGGTATTGAGACATACGCTCACACGTTAAGAAACATGATGGGGATGGCTGTAATGGAGGCCTTTGATTCTATTTTACCAAAGGGGGGTGTTCCCCTGAAGTTACAGATGGATGCCGGTAAGGAGTTTTTAAATCTGACTTTTCAGAAACTTTTAAAAAGTCATCAAATCAGGCATTTCACCACAGGTAGCTAACTTAAAGCTTGCATTATAGAAAGATTTAACTGAACATTAAAAGAAAGGATGTACAGGTACTTTACGGCTAAAACACTCTACGATATATGGATGTGTTAGACGATCTAATAAAGGGGTACAACGAGTCTTTTCACAGCAGTATAAAAAAGAACTTTCAGAGGTCATGGCTGATAATGCTCATTGAGTATTTGAGAATCTATGCGATCCCCTACCTCTAAAAAACAGATACCCACGTTTTAAGTTTAACACGGTGAGAGTATCCAAACACAGTCAGATATTTGACAAGAAGTATAAGTAGACATTTTTATGGACGAGTACATAAATCTTACTTAACTATCGTTATCAATATATTCAAGTGTCAAATACTTGTACTGCTTCGTCAAATCGGTCAAATGTGGTGTACCACAGGGATCAGTGCTTGGCCCCTTATTGTTTTCCCACTACATGCTGCCATTAGGAAACATGAGAAAACATAATGTTAACTATCACTCCTACGCCGACAACACCCAAATATACATTTCGGTTACACCTAATGACACCACACCTATTGTCCCCTTAACTAATTGCTTTAACGAGGTTAAAATCTGGATGGCAGAAAACTTCTTATCGCTAAATGCTCAGAAAACCGAGGTTCTGTTGTTTGGAGGCAGGTCTGCAGATAGGAATAATATAATCTCAGCACTTCACTCCAAAGGGCTGGACTTTTCCCTCAGCAGCTCAACCCGTAACCTAGGTGTCATCTTAGATACAAGCCTCTCATTCAAATCACATGTAAATGCAGTATCGAAGGCGTGCTTCATACAGCTACGCCAAATCGCCAAACTGCAACGATTTCTTACTAATCACACTGAGAAATTGATACATGCCTTTGTATACAGTAGGTTAGACTACCGCAATGCACTATTATCTGGGAGGACACACTGCACACTAAATACCTTGCAGCGTATTCAAAATTCAGCAGCTCGAATTGTCACCAGGAGCACGAAATTTGAACACATAACCCCTGTTCTTAGTTTCCTGCATTGGCTTAGAGCTGTTAGGTTTAGAGCTGACTTCAATGTTCTCCTACTTACATATAAGGCACTTAGTGGTCTAGCTCCTGCCTACCTAACAGAATTACTTCAAGTTTACAAGCAGTGTCGTCCACTCAGGTCATATTTGGGGCAGGCTGGTTCTGCCATGAGGCGTCCTTCTTGCAGGGTCGGGCGGCCCTGCACAGCAACTCCTGCTCCAGGGGCTGGCGCACCGTGCTCCTGGGCAGGCTGGGTCTCCAGAGCAGGGCACGCCTCCTCCTGGCCATGCAGCGTGACTTTGCGGTGTTTCTCAGCCAGTTGGGCCTCCAATCCCACGAAATCCCTCCTCCTGGCCAATATTATGAATCTATGTCAGATATTACAAATCTATGTCACAGATTGTGTCCAAAATCAACGTTTCATAAAAAAAAAAAAAAAATGGGTGCAGATATTGCCGTGTCATACAATGAGATTATGCGAAGGGATAATGTAACTGGTCAACAAAAATACTGGTTCAAAATTAAAGCTAATCTGACCTACATGCTGGGCTTTGAGCCAGGTCAGTGGTTTAACTCTCTGGAGTTGACGGCATCGTTAGCGATCTTTCATTTGTATTTCAGTTCATAACTCGCTGAAATCACACTGAAAAATACACTGACTAAATCCATAATCTGTCTTCTTTTGAAAACGTCCATTGTCGGAAGTGTTAAAGTTTCTAAAATTAGGCTAAATCGGCAAAAAAGTAAACCATGTCACCTTTCTTTGTTTTACCTGAATCAGGGGCATGTAGTGCTGCCCTCACCTGAAGATCGCTATTCGCATTCTAAATAGCTGCAGTTCCGTGTATTCAAATCGCATTTGCATGGTATTTTGATGAACAACGCAACAGTGAAACATGATCCAGATACATCCCCATCAGCGCCATAAAAGGGGGGGAGGGGGGGTGTGGCCAGGTGTGAATGGGTCATGCATACACATAAGAGCTCCTAAATATTCAATGGAAGGAGCCCAGAAATAGTGACATGTAGTCACTATTAGTGACTTTTCACTATTGACAAATAGTGACTTTTCAGGGCTGTGTGGACACACAAATCTGATCTATTCAAATCAGATTTGTGTCACTTTCATATGTGGTACTAAATGGGATACGTATCCGATTTGTGGCCATGCGACCTGAATGTGAACTGAATTCATGTGGCTTTTTGCTTTTACGCATGCGCTGTCATCGTCAGCCTGCACCAGCAGTGCAGGAATGTACAAATGGAGGAGAGCTGCGATAATAGAAAAAGCTAGCTGTCTGACTTTTTTTCTCCTTTTCAACCTGCTTATGTAGAGCCGATTCACTGTTTGTCATCCTCCAGAGCAAAGGGCGATTCATGCATGAGCTACTAATGCCTCCATTTTTAATGCCATGAGTCGTCCCACAGATATGACGTTTTTTGTTGTTGGTGACACAGTTGACCCGTGTAAAAACATATCAATGTGCACATGCGTGACGTTTCGGAGGACCGATGCATTCACATTACAGTCAGATATAGGTCACTTGTAGTTATGAATGTGAACCGTCAAGATAGACAAGATAGACAAAACTGCATTTTGCAATGTCTATACTTTGATGTCAAATTACAAACTTAAGAAAAATCTGACATATTTACAATATATATTAAAATAAAGATGAGTGTAATGGCAAAACAAATATGTAAGAAATAATTTATTTGCCATGAATTAAGTTTATGATATTGAATGAAATGTGTGACCATGCCCCAGTCAGTGAAAGTGTGTTTCCTACCCCTAGAGGGTTAAACTCCTCCACCTGAGGCAGCAACTCATTCCACACCAGGACAAGGTAACCCTCCCTTTTACGGTCAAGGACCATAGCCTCAGACTTGGAGATGCTGACACTCATCTAGACTACCTCACACTCAACTGCAAACCGCCCCAGTGCATGCTGAAGGTCACAGCCCGATAACGCCAACAGGACCACAACATCCACAAAAAGCAAAAACGAGATCCTCCCCCAATGCTGAAGAGGCATGTTAGCCAAGACAGTCCAACAACATGAAGAGCTTTCAAGAACTCAGGGTGAATCTCATTCACCTCTGAAGCCTTGCCACTGAAGAGTTTTTTTCAGTGACCCTACTTCAGTGACCTATGTCAGTGCTCATTTGACTTCCTCTGCTGGGCCCTGGAGGATGGGCGCCCTCATTCAGTCTGGTTCCTCCCAAAGTTTCTTTCTTCTATGGAGTTTTTCCTTGTCTCTAGCTTGCTCACTGGAGGCTTTGGGCAGCGATAATGTAAAGTGCTTTCAGACAATGTAATTTAACCTGATGGATAAGTCCTCCTCTAAGTCTTCCAGTTCTACTTCCTCCAAGGAAGGCATATCAAATGGGATCCAGGAGGTCCTCGAAATATTCTTCCATCTGCCTGGCTATGTTGCCAGCTAAGTTCAACAGTTCTCCATCCCTGCTGTAGACAGCATGGGTAAAGCCTTGATTCCCTCTCCTGAGTTGCTTGTCGGTTTGCCAGAAATTTTTTAAAGCCAACCAAAAGTCCTTCTCCTTGGCCTCACCAAACTTCTCCCTCACCTGAATTTTGTGTCAGCAACTGCTAAAGCCGCATTCTGCCTAGCCTGCTGGTACCTTTCAGCTGCTTCAGGAGTCCCACAAGCTAACCAATCTCAAGAGGCCTCTTTCTTCAGACTGATAGCTTAATTTACTGCTGGTGTCCACTACCAGGTTTGGAGACTGCTGCCACAACAGGCACCAACATCCTTATAGCCTCAGCTCCACAATGCCACCTCAGCAATGAAGTCCCAGAACACGGACCGTTTAGGCTCAAATTCGCCAATATCTTCTTAAGAATTCTCGTTAATTTGTTCCTACGGAACTTGTTAAGGACAACCTACGTTGGACTCATGACATGTTCTTAATCATCAGAATTGTTCACACCTGTGTTCTTAAGAATAAGGGATCCCACGTCTACGTAACTGAAAGTATGTGCCAGTTTGTCCTAATTAGCATAGGGAAATCCCCACAATTTCCCATAAAAGGGCATGAGACTATAGGGCCGTGTGCAAGGAATGGCGAAGAGACATGCAGGCTATGGGCCACTTGGCACTTCAGTAATGCTGAAGTAGAAGTATTAATACAGGAGGTAAATGCAAATAGACACATATTATTTAGTAGCATAACCAGTGGATATAAAGCCCCCAAGAAAGCTGAGACATGGAAAGGTATCACCTTCTCTGTGAATACTGTGTCCGGAGAATGGCGCACATTAGAGGAGGTGAAAAAGAAATGGTTTGATACCAAAAAAGCCATCTCCAGACATAGAAAATATATGATGACCGCTGGAGGGGGAAGGGCAGGCCCTGAATTATCCAAAATAAACCAGCAAACCGGGACCATTATTGGCCAGACAGCACTCTCAGATGTGCCATCTGCAGAGGATCTCGACGCTGACCAGGGCCCCATATCAGCGGCTTCTTCTCCAAGGCCATCTCCAACCAGGGAATCAGAAGGTAAGTGGTTCTTTCTGAAATCTCTACAATTCCACGGCATAATCTAACTGGAAGTTGTAACTGTTGTAAACCGTTGGAAGCTATTTTAATTTGCAAAACCTAAGCCTCGGTGAAAATTGTCATAGGCGTCCTCTTCTAAAAGCCTACTTAGAAATTTTATCGCTTGCGCATTGTTGACCAGACTGAAACATCTAAGTGCGTGCACTGCAATGATTTTGACTTTATTTATTTATTTTTCCTCTTCAGATATCCAACTCGTGTGTGTGAGGAGGAAGATGTCACCGCTCAGCCTTCTTGCAGTACTACTACCTCTGTGCATGCCACCCTCAGATCCCGTCCAACTGCATGTGGTCTTGGACAACCAAGATTTTACAGACTCTCATTCAGATTGCGGCTACTCTCACCACAATTACAGAACCACTTAAAGAAATAAATGCACATTTAAAAAATTAAAACTGTTAACACTGAAACCTGAAAGCAGCTTGCTGTGACATGACTAAACGAACTGAAAGACTAAAGAAATTTTAGGGCAAATAAGTCACAAATGTGAAATTATCTGCTGTGTAACTTCTACAATAATTTTGTTTTCTGGTGCTAGCAGTCCAGAATGAGCTCCTTGGTTTTCTTCAGGTTGAGGACACAGCTGTTGTCCCAGCTCCAAGTTCTCAACCTCCTTTCTATAGGCTGACTCGCTGTTTGAGATCAGGCTTATCAGTGCTGTCGTTTGTGCAGAGAGCTCCGGGCCACTGCATTCATCTGCGCTGCCATCATAGTGTGAAAAACATGTCCAAAAACATGCTGAGGTTAATTGCAGTTACAAATTGCCTGTAGGAGTGCATGTGTGAATGAATGTTGTGTGTTCCCTGTGATAGGTTGATGTCCCATATTGACTTGTTCCCTGCCCTCTGGATAACATCCCTCTCCGATAAAAGAAGGGTCCCTGTGGTGGAAGGAGGGGGCCATTCCAAGTGAGTAGATGTGTAGTGGCCCCAGCCTCCATTTTAGTGGAGGATGGTTGAGTGGTGGTGCCAGTTGGCTTGAGCTGGTGGTTGTGCACACTGGCAGTGGTGTCAGGATTGTCCCATTGTTTTTCAGATTGGCAGTAGAATCTGGTTGTTGGCAAACCTCAGGGTTGTTCATAGAGTGGGGGGGTCTGGGTTTGACTGTATTCCTTTCCAGAGGGAAGCCAAGATGTTGGTTGAGTTGTTCCAATTTCTCAGAATACAGTCATTTGCTCTCCTTCCAAAGCATGTCCATCATTTCATCACTGATTCTCCTCCCTTTCCCTGTGTGCATGAGAAATGCATGCATGGCAGATTGCAACAGCAACGGTGTACAGCAGACCTGGAAAATGATCAGTGGGCTGGATGTATGATATAAAAATGTTGCGGCCTTTCTAAAGCAATGGTTCACAAACTTACGGTAAGTCCCTAGCTGTGTACCACCATTATAATCAATGTTTATATACACAGATACCTTTGCATCACATAATTTGTAAAGTAAACGCAAACTTTAAAGATTCTATTAGAAATCTACAATTACTTGTGTCGGAAGGCTGAACTAAAAGCCAAATCATAAATCTTTAGGTTTAGCATGAGCCTACTGCCATGACAATGGCGATAATTGCTAGCTAGTCACCGTCAGATACTGATTGACATGTCTATTATAGTTCACTACTGAAAATATTGTCATATTGCACAAGCCTAGTGCATAGTCATGACCAAAATTTTTGTCAGTGACACAAATGTTGTTTTGCAAATTTTGCTGCTTCACATTTTTAGATTTTTTTTTACATTATAATCATATAATCATAAACAATTGAAAAGTTTCAATGGCTTTTATTTACAAATACATCAAAATTATGCAGTCAATATTTACAATATTGTCCCTTCTTTTTCATTACTAAGTGTTGTCTCTCTACTGTGTGGTAGTTCATTACCAGTGACGTCCTGAACAGATATCAAAGATTAGAACCAGGGCTAACCTAGGCATTTTTTGATTGACTGGTATCAGCTACCTATAGCCCAGACACTCCAGTAAGCCTGAGGCACATGGCTTGAAACTACAAACTACTGAGATGTCAGCTGTGTTTAAATTCTTTGAAGTGGAAAATAAATCATAGTAGTCACACAGCTACCTGCAACGTTAGCAATGTCGCCCTTTCAATAGGAGGTAGCAAGAACATCCATTAATACAACAAATCTAATTATGGACTTGTAGAAACATCATAAGGAAGAATACAGTAAAATCGTCAGCCATACTCAGACGAAGAATGCACTGACACCTACTGTATGTGTATGTATATTTAAATATTTATTAAAAGATTAGCTTGAGATTTGGAGTCAGAAATCAGAAACCTAGACCTGTTTCTGGAAGGAATTTTACAACAGCAGAAATAATGTCTCATTTATTCTTTAAAAAAAAAATTCTGCATGTATATAAACACTGCTGAATCCAACATCCTCATCATCACTTAACGAGGTTGGGCAGGCCTGTGTTCCACAGGAGGCCATCAGCTTGCCGGTGAGATTTCTCCAGAAATGCACGCATGCCCTCCAGTTCCAAAGAGCTCTTCAGGGTCTGTACCAGGTAGCCAGCCACATCAGGCCCTGTCACCATCCCGACAATCTGCTCCTGTTCAGATGATAGCAGATGTCACAAATTAATCTGTCCATCAAAATGGTGCCATAGTCATATGTATCTCATTACACCTCATTATATTAAGCAGTCACATTGGCATGCTGCTGCCACGAATCTGAACATGGGACAGAGCTACAGCTGAGAAACGGGTTCATAACCTGCCATGAGAGAATGCTGCAGTGAACATAGGTCTCTAGTGGTGCATTCAGAGATACCTGCAGGGGGCATTCTTGTCCATTTCTGAGAGGTAAAGTGGGCAGGTGGAGGATACCCTGTTCAGTCAACTGCAGGAACTGTAGAACGCCACAATGAATCATTCATACATCAAACTATGCCACATACATAAAAAATGCAAAAAAAATTTAAGGAACACTTTGAAAACACATCAGATATCAATGGGGGAAAATCATGTTGGATATCTATACTGATGTAGACTGGGTAATGTGTTAGGAACGAAAGGAGGCCACATCGTTTGATGAAAATGAAATTATCAACCTACAGAGGACTGAATTCAAAGACACCCCAAAAATCAAAGTGAAAAATGATGCGGCAGGCTAGTTCATTTTGCCCAAATTTCATTACAGTAACTCAGAATCGTAGTCAGTAGTTTGTATGACCCCCACATGGTTGTATGCATGCCTGACAATGTCGGGGCATGGTCCTAATGAGACCACGGATGGTGTCCTGGGAGATCTCCCAGATCTGGACCAGGGCATCATTGAGTTCTGAGGTGCATCCTGGTGGCGTCAATTGGACGAAACATAATGTCCCAGAGGTGTTCCATTGGACTTAGGTCAGGCGAGCGTGGGGGGAAGTCAATGGTATAAATTCCTTCATCCTCCAAGAACTGCCTACATGCTCTTGCCACATGAGGCTGGGCATTGTCGTGCATCAGGAGGAACCCAGGTCACCAGCATAGGGTCTGACAATGGGTTCAAGGATTTCATCCTGATACCTAATGGCAGTCAAGGCGCTGTTGTCTAGCCTGTAGAGGTCTGTGCGTCCCTCTATGGATATGGCTCCCCAGACCATCACTGACCCACCACCAAACCGGTCATGCTGAACAATGCTGCAGGCAGCATAATGTTCTCCATGGCTTCTCCAGACCCTTTCACGTCTGTCACGTGCTCAGGGTGAACCTGCTCTCATCTGTGAAAAGCACAGGGTGCCAGTGGCAGACCTACAAATTCTGGTATTCTATGGCAAATGCCAATCGAGCTCCATGATGCTGGGCAGTGAGCACAGGGCCCACTAGCCACCCTCATGAAGTCTGTCTGTTGGCTCACAATCAGAAACATTTACACCAGTGGCCTGCTGGAGGCAATTCTGTAGGGCTCCAGCAGTGTTCATCCTGTTCCTCCTTGTACAAATGAGCAGATACCGGTCCTGGTGATGGGTTAAGGACCTTCTACAGTCCTGTCCAGCTCTCCTTGATTATCTGTCTGTCTCCTGGAATCTCCTCCATGCCCTTGAGACTGTGTTGGGAGACACAGCAAACCTTCTGGCAATGGCACATATTGACGCGCCATTCTAGAGGAGTTGGACTACCTGTGCAATCTCTGTAGGGTCCAGGTGCAAAACTAGTGGAAAAAAAACTGTCAGAAAAGATGAGGAGGGAAAAATGCCAGTGGCCTCCACCTGTTAAACCATTTCTGTTTTGGGGGTCGTCTCATTGTTGCCCCTCTAGTTCACCTGTTGAAAATTTCATTAACACCAAAGCAGCTCAAACTGATTAACAACCCCCTCCGCTACTTAACTGACCAGATCAATATCTCAGAAGTTTAATAGACTTGATGCTATACTCTGATTAAAAAATGTTTCTTAAATTTTTTTGAGCAGTGTAAAATAAAAACATCCTGTACACACAACGACTCCCACAAAAAAGGTGAAAAGCATTCACAGACAGCGAACATCACAGTAAAGTACAGTGGCCATAGCTGATTCAACAAAATGGCGAGATGATGATTTTTGTGGCTTTCCTTCAGCATCACCTAGTGTAAGTGGCTTGCAGTGGTGGTAGCTCCTTTTTGATGACCTGTTCAGCAGAACGAACCATCTTCTGCAGTGTCCTATACTTGAGGGCAGTGCAGCTCCAATACCAGGCAGTGATGCATCTGGTGAGGAGGCTCCTTTGGTAGCAGATGTGCTACTGTGCCTTCTTCACTGCCTCAGTGCTGTGCCATGTGAGGTCCTTTGTAATGTGCAGACCAAGGAACTTAAAGCTGCTGACCCTCTCCACAGTGGTCCTGCTTCCTGAAGTCTACTATCACCTCCTTGGTCTTGACAACATTGAGGGTAAGGCAGTTCTCCTGGCAAGAGTGTGTCAGTGGTCTGACCACCTCTCTGTAAGTGGTCTCGTCACCATTAGAGATGAGACCCACCACCGTTGTGTCATCTGCAAACTTCACGATGATGTTGGAGCTGGTTGTGGCCATGCAGTCGGAGTGTATGGAGAGTACAGGAGAGGATTCAGTACACCCCAGGGGGGCTCCCATGTTGAGGAGATGGTATCGCCTAATCTGACCGCCTGGTACTGATCTGACAGGAAGTCCAGTATCCAGCTGCTTAGAGAGCTTTCCAGGCCAAGAGTTTGGAGCGTCCAGTTGAGCTTGGACGGAACGATGGTGTTGAAGGCTGAGTTGTAATCCACAAACAGCATTCTTACACGTGTCCCTCCTTTCCAGGTGGGAGAGGATGTTGTGCAAGGTCAGGGTTATGGTATCATCCGTGGATCAGTTCTGATAAGCGAACTGTAACGGGTCTAAAGTGGCAGGAAGATGAAGTCCCTGATCAGTCTTTCGAAGCATCCTTGTGATCTTTGGTACAGGGAGAGTGGTGGTGGTCTTGAAGCATACAGGAACAAGAGACAGGGTGAGGGAGTGATTGAAAATGTCCATGGACACTCCAGCCAGCTCAGCCACACTCTGAGGACACACCCAGAGATGCCATCCAGTCTACCAGCCTTGCAAGTTTTAACTCTCAGGAAGGACTGGAACACTTCAACCACGGTGATGGAGAGCTTGGGAATGCAATCAGCGGCATGCAGCCTTTCTGGGCAGGCGATATAGTTTGCCTCAAAGCAAACATAAAATGTTCAGCTCTTCTGGGAGAGATGCGGTAGTGCATGACATGCTATCCCTCTGAAGTCTGTAATGGTGTTCAGACCCTGCCACACCCTTCGGATGTCTCCCTTAAACTGCAGTTCCACCTTGCTCCTGTACTCACACTTGGCTAACCTATGTTGTGTTGTACGTGGCAGTTTGTGCACTGAGAGCTGCACGAACCTCATTGTTTATCTAGGATTTATGATTGGGGTATATCTTTATTGTTTTGGACGAGACAACATCCTCAATACATTTCCTGATTAATCCGCAGAATGATTCCGCATATTCATGTATATTATTCTCTGTGGCAGCATTTTGCCAGATGGGCAGCCCAGATGAATGGAAACGTTTCAGTGTTGCCCAGCAGAGAATCACCAAAGGGTCCTCGTTGAAGAAGTCTGGTTTTCGGTGAGCAATCACTGATCTGATGTTCAACTAAGTCTGGCAATCATATTTAAACTTACAAATAACAGTTGGTGTAAGCGAGATAGACCACCCAATATCCTAGCCTATTTTTTGTTAAACATTTAGAGAAGTGGATGCTGATCAACTTACCTCTTGACAACTGTTCTCCTGCTCCTCCAGCTTGTTCTTCAGTCTCCTGTTCTCCTCTTCCAGTACCTCAATCTTACCTTCCAGCTGTTTCAGAGCCCTAATGACTGTGCTCACCTGCTCCTAATACATGTCAGCTTGTTAAATACAATCAGCTTGTTAAAGAACACCAAAAGCCATAAACATATAGTGGTGGCCAAAATTATATAAATTTCATACCTGACAGATATGAAAATATTGACCTTTTTTTTCCTCCAAACCATGATTTAATTTCATAAAGTTCATGAAACTTGCAGATGGTTGCGTTGAGTACAACAAATATCAGATGAAGCGAGTCCTACTGTTTTTATCCACTTTTAACTTTAATATTTGGTGTGTTTACCTTTTGCAGCAATTACAGCAGCACATCTCTCTGGCAGTGTCAATATATTTCCGGAGAAATTCAACACTAATTTTATCCCATGCCTTCTGCAACTCAAGCCAAAGGCTTTCTTTTGAATGTACAATAGATTTGTCCAGTTTATTTTCCAAGTTGTTCCAAATTTGCTCGATGGGGTTGACTTTGAGGGGGTGAGTCCATCATTTTCAATGTTCCAGCAGACTCCTTCTGTCGCAGGTAGTTCCGGCAATAGTTAGAATGTTTATGGTCATTGTCCTCTTGGAAAATGAATCTAGGACCAATAAGACGATTGCCAGATGGTACTCCATGCCTCAGCAGAACGTTGTGGTATACTTTTTTATCCATGATGCCATCAATTTTCACTAAATCACCTGTTCCTGAGGCTGAAATTGCACCCCACACCATAATACTACCCCATCTGTGTTTAACTGTTGGCAAGAGCCACTCCTTTTTATATCTCTCCGCCTTCCTCCGTCAAACATACACTCTTTGCTTGTTGCCGAACTGTTCAAACTTGGACTCATCAGTCCACATTTTATACCAATCTTCCTTTATCCATTTCTTCTGTTCTTTTGCAAATTTCAGGCATTTTACTATAATGTTCTCTCTCATAAATGGTTTCTTTGCTGTCATTCTGCCAACAAGTCCTTCTTCTCCCAGTCTCCTGCGCAGTTCTTGAGGACACTGACGCACCATTATTCATTGTGGTGTTGATCTCGTCACGCAGTTCTCGTGAGGTCTTTCTTCTGCCCGTCATACTGAGAATTTTGAGAACCTTGTCTGTCTGAAAGTTTCTTTTTCCTACCTCTTCCCTTTCAGTTCTGGTGTGAATTGGTGGCATCATGGTGGTCTAAGTGTACTTTGCAGTGCTTGGACTGCATCTCAAGTCCTTGGCTATGCAGTGGTAAATCCAGCCAGCATCAAAAAGGGCCTTTATTCCAACCCGTTGCTCACTCGTCAGCTGCTCCTTCGTCTTAGCCATGTTCAAAGAAGAGCAACATGTGCTTCAAGACTACTTCTAGAGGCTTTGAATTTATACCAATTGGTGGTGCGGTCTCAGTGACAAAACCTGATATTACCAATCACTTAATGAGTAGGACAGACCCTGTACATTCAAAAGGATCATCCAGCTATGCCCTAAGACTCTTGATTCATCAGTGTAACCATGATCACACCTGACAGTGATTAAACAAGTAATTTGGCTTCTTCTGTGAAGGAACGTGATTGTGTGACATTGACAGTGAAATAAGCCTAGTTTGTTTTTGTAAGGAACATGACCTAAATTTCCTTATGGTGGCTCTATTCTATGGTTTATAGAGCATAATGATCACTTTGTAGATATTTCATTTGTCTTGTGGATGATATGATGGCCACTTCAACAAAAACAACTGAAAACTCTTAAAAACGTGTTCTAATAATTTTGGCCACCATTGTACAAACACACTCTCTAAACTTTCCTCACCTCAATAACCTCCAGACGCTGCTTGCCCAGTGTTGCCCTCTTGGCTTCAACCTGGTGAAGGTGAGAACCTTGTAGAATGGCATCATGTTTTTGGGAGGGGACCTTTAGTTGTGTGCAGATTGAAATGAACCTTTGGAAAATATCGATTACAGTAAAATTTTAATAATACTGCAAGAGTGTCAAAAACTAATAATAATTAAAAAAAACAAAAAAAAAACAGAAAGAGGGCTTTTAATGTTAAGGCCTTACTAAAGGTGAATTATTTTTTATGAATATGCCCTAACCTATGTACTAGGTCTACAGTCATTCCTATAAAATGATTTTTTAAATTTAAATCATTTTGACATGATATCAACAGACAGTCACAAGAAATCTCACACTATCACCTGTCCTTCAGGTTATTCAGATGTTTCTGAGATTGCTCTTTGTCCTTCTGTTTCATGGTCAGGACAGACCTGAGATGAGGAAAGAATATGCCACTTTAAGGGAAAAAGACTAAGGATCAAAAACTAGATACAAAGGGACAACAGCATATCACAATACTGACTATACAATTTAGCTAGGTGATACGGCTGAAAAACAATATCTATATTTTAGGTCACTGCACTGATATTCAGTATATATCTATCATTAATATTTTTTCAAGAAATAAACTCAGTAGTTAAGAAGAGCTTTTTCCAATTAAGGCTCTTGACAAAGGTCAAGCCCTTACTGAGCTTTGATAACTTCTAAAGGGTCGTGTTTATTTTCTCTCGTCCAATTATCTTTACGCTGGAATCAGTCAGGCCTCCATCTTTCATTTAAAATTGATCCAAAATGCAGCAGCATGGCTGCTAACAGGAGAATGAAAGCAGGATCACATATCCCTGGTGCATTTTAGGATTGAATTTAAAATAGAAACATTTTTTTTATAAATCACTTCACTTTTTCAGCACTCAGTTTTCTTTATTGTACATGTGTTGTACTTTGCAATATTTCTTTCCCTTTTCTATTTTTGACATTGTATGGGTGGGTGGGGCTATGTGGAGGGTGACTGTCACTACCCAATCCTCGACCCTTGCCACCTGCCTGATTTGTACCTCGCATGTCTGCACATGGACAGCACTTTTAAGAATGCATACACTGTGTCACTTTTTCTGGAACTGCTCAATCTGTTCATCCTGAAATTTTAAGGCAAACCACGTTGTCTACAATAATGATGCATTATCAAGTCATTTTGTATGCAAAAATGTATTGAATAAGATACTAAATTTGATATTTTGTCCAGCCCTAAAATACTACACTTTTCTGAGAAGACAGACAAACTATCAATGCCCAACTCACATGATGGACAAGCTTAACATGTTGTCCAGAGCAGTAATGGAATTCTGAGCCATTGGGTTCCATGTATCCTGACCTTTGACCTTCCTGGTATAACCTTCTGCCAAAGGGAGAGAGAGAGAAATAGAAGAACTGAAAGTTTGCAAAACATTTACTGACTTTTTAGGAGTACAATAAGAGACAACCTATGCAGGTATAAGTGTCACTGATTTCAATGTCCCTTGAAACAATATTTGTTTAGTATAGGGATTCAGTCCATTAAGTATACCCACTTCATATTTTAGTGTTTGCTTTAGCTCTAGTGCAGTCAAAATTGGCCACAACATTCCATTATTCGGTAACACTTTACATTAACTGCACCCTCATAATGTCTTTATAATGCATTCGTAGAACATTCATAAACAACATGCAAGTATATTTTAACATGCTAACTATGGACAACTATAAATGGTAAGGCTTTACATTAACTGCACCTTCATAATGCCTTTATAATGCATTCGTAAAACATTAATTCCACCTTGATATTGCATTCATAGAACACTCATAAGCAGCATGTATATATACCACAACATCATAACATATCTTAACAGCAAAGAAGGACTCATCCAGGCTGGAAAAACTGATCAGGAAAGCTAGCTCTGTGGTCGGCACGAAGCTGGACACCATGGCGACAGTGGCAGAGAAAAGGACACTAAAAAAATTGCTGGACATTATGGATAATGCTGGGCATCCTCTGCACACGGCCAAAAACAACCAGAGGAGTCTGTTCAGTGACAGGTTGCTTCTCCCAAAGACAAGAACCAACAGACTTAAAAACTCCTTTGTCCCATACGCCATCAAGCTGTTTAACTCCTCTCTGGAGGGGAGAGGGAGGGGAAACAGGAGGACAAAGGAGGGGGGGGACAACTAAGCTGTAGTGCCTCTTCACTTCACTGTGCAATACTTTTGTGCAATACTTTTGGTTCAATACTGGAAATGTGCAATTCCCTTGTATTCTTCTTATTCCTATTTATTCTATTTATCCCTTTTGTATATTTTATTTGTCTTTGTATCTATATATGTATATATATAACATTTGCTCATGTTGTGTAACTTCTGTCGGTGCTGTGCTCTTGGAAACCGAATTTCCCAGAGGAATCTACCCGAGGGATTAATAAAGTTTCTTTCTTTCTATCTATCTATCTATCTATCTATCTATCTAACAGTTTTAATATACATTAATAACAAACATTATATGATAATAAACTTTATAATCGTAAAATGATTGTCATTAATGTATACTGAAATTGTTGAGGTATGTTAGGATACTTACATGCTGCCTACGAATGTTCTATGAATGCACAATGAATGCATTACGAGGGTGGAGTTAATGTGAAGCGTTACCAATTATTCCTTCTAAAGTAGCACAGGTTCAAAACATTTGAAAGTCTTTTTTTTGTGCATTATGTCCATGAGAGGGCAAACCTATAACGAGAGACATTACTTTTTCAAGGCACTGTAGTTTTCATACCCCTTGATCTTTTCCACATTTTGTCACGTTACAACCACAGACTTAAATGTAATTTGTTGGAATTTTATGTGATAGACTAACACAAAGTAGCACATAGTTGCGAAGCAGAAAGAAAATGATACTGAGCAAACAGCATCATGAAGACAATAATGCACAATAATTTCGTGTCATATTGGCACAAATGCAATAAAATACGTACGCATTCACACTGTTACAACAATCGATTGCCACACATATCGCTTTTAAAGGTGAATGCATACTTAAGTACCAGTTATGTCAATCCCTGCCCTGGATATCACAGATACCTGTGGCCTTCCCTACCCTCAGCTAATTCACAACCCATGCAATCTCAGTGAGACTGGGTGGTTCACAGCTGATTGGAGGGTCAGCTTCGAGAACCATGGACCCAGAGATGTCTAACATCCTAGCTGGAGGGTCAGCTTTAAACAATTGCTGAAAGTAGCTGGCTCAGCGGGTCACAATTGCAGTGTCATGTGTAAAGACTGTTCCATCACTGGCCCTAACTGCAAGTCTCCGAGGAACATATTCAGATGTGGGTAATGCTTCGATTCCTCTGTAAGCAGGATGTGGGTCACTAGAACACAGATGGTGTGTCTCCTGCTCACAGATTTGTCTAACACATGCCTCCTTATCTCCCTCAGAGCCCTCACAGCAGTCCTTCTTAGTTCCCAGTACAGACTGGAGTTATCATGTGCTGTGACTCCACTCGATTATATCCAGGGTGCCCTGCGAGATGAAACACCTCCTTCTGGGAACACTGGCAACACCAACACAACCCAGAACCTTCAGGGTCTTATCACGGAAGGTCTCCCACATCACATATATGAGTCAGTGTCGCACCCAAGTCTGCAAGTTATTCACAGAAATTGCATGTAAACACATCAGAAACATCTTAATCTTGGAGTCTGACTAAGTCCAGCCTCGTTCTCCTAGTAG